>NW_027555958.1:144629991-144700827 GCF_003287225.1 Phascolarctos cinereus | reverse complement strand
CCTATGTTTTCCCTTCAGAATTTTTATGTTGCTCTGGTTTTTCATCAGGAATGCTTGGAAATCCTCTATTACGTTAAAGATCTATTTTTCCCCTTGTAGGACTACATTCAATTTTCCTATTTAAGTGGTTTTTGGTTGTAAGTTTGTAGACTTTTCCTTCTGGAATACATCACAAGCTGTCTACCCCCTTATAGTAGTGACTGTTAATTTTGTGTGATCCTGACTGTGGCTCCACAATATTTGATTTCTTTCATTCCAGATGCTTTCACTATTTTTTCTTTGACCTAGAAGATCTGGATTTTAGCTATAATGTTTGTTCCTTGGAGTTTTCATTCAAGAAATGACTAATGAATTCCTTTTTTTTTCTCCCACAAGGGCTCTGAACAATTTTCTTTTAAGATTTCTTGAACTATGACGTTTAAGTTATTATTTTGGTCATTGTGTTCTAGTAGACAAATGATTCTTTTTTTTTTCTCCTTAATCTTTCTTTTTTAGGTCACTTGTATGTATGTACTTGATACCAGGGCTGGGCTACATGCACTGCTGTAGAAAAGTGTCAAGCTAGTCCATTGCTGCTTTCTTGGGGTATTGAGTGTTGTGTTGTTTGAGGACCTCAGGGACAGTTCAGGCTTGGCATATGTAAGCTTTTGGTGTGCCCAAAGTGGTTGATACAGAGCAACATTTAATTGTTGCCCTCCTGGTTTTTGACCTCTGCAAATCCCTCATCTGTGCATTGGTTTGGGCAATAGTAAATGGCTACTGGAATCAGATGCTGTCAGCAAGCTGAGAAGATCTGATGGTTCAGAGTGACAGAATTACTTTCGTCTGGGATCCCAGCCCTGGTTATTCCATTGCATATCTTAGATTGGGCTGGAATTTAGAACTGATAACCAACTGTACTCCTGAGATGTGAGCCACACTCATACTGCTTGCTTTCTCCTTTCTTAGTATGCTTCCTAGGGCCTGAGACTGTTGGAGGAGTAGAGGGTGGCAAGCCTAGGCCCTCTTCTCAGTTCATCTTAAGTTCACCCTAAGACCAAGAACTGGATAGTGAGTAACAAAGCTTTCAATTCATACCTGTACCTATGATGGTGCCCTTGTATAGGTCTGGGGGTGCTCAAGTATGGGTCTGAGATCCTTCTTGCCCAGATTCACAGTGCTGGTATGTTCCATCCACTGCATGTTCTATACCAGGGTAGGTCCCCAGTATTCACAGACTATCTCCCAATGCTGACTTGAGCTAGAAAAATGACTCATTTCAATTTTTCTTGGATTTCCTAATTTTTTTTTTTTAGGATTAGGTCTGGTATATTTTCTAAATCTGTTTGGAGGAATCATCTTGGGTACTTCTACTTTTCAAATGTTAAATTAAATTTTTTAGCTGATTTTTTTCAATTTTTAAAGCATCTATATTTTTCTCTCCTCCACTCCCCCTCCAGCCAAGAATAAAATCCTTGTGGCAAACAAATAAGCAAAACAAATTTCCATTTTGTCTGTGTCTAAAAATGTGTGTCTTATTCTGCTTATTAGTGCATCAGTTCTCTAACTTGAGGTAGGCAAAATTCTTCAGGATCAGTTCTCTGGCATCATGATACTTTTTGTAAAGAATTTTAGGGGGTGGAGCCAAGATGGCAGAGTAAAGCAGTGACTTGCTTGAGCTCTCCCCCAAATACCTTCAAATACCCATAAAAAAATGGCTCTAAACAAATTCTAAAGCAGCAGAACCCACTAAAAGACAGAGTGAAGCAAATTTCCAGGCCAAGACAGACTGGATGGTTGATCAGAAAGGTATATTGAGCCTGGCTGAGAAAGGAGCTTAGCATGGCGTGGGTGGGCAGGCCGAAACGAACCTGGAGCAGGCCTTAGAGGACTGAATCTCAGGCAGCTGTGGCAGATTCCAGACTTCTCAACCCAGGAACACCAAAGACAACTTAGAAGGCCAGTGGGAAAAGTCTGTTTCAGCAGTGAGAGAGGGGCTAAGTCTCAGCCTCAGTTCCCTAGCGAGCATGGCCCTAGGGAGGTGGCTGTTTCCTGAGCTTCTGCCCACAGACTGAGGGGGAATCAGGTGGCTGATCAGAGGGGGATTGCAGGGATCTCTTTGCCAGTGCTGAAGCAGAAATCTCTTGCTTTGCCTGTGCCTAGATATGGGTCACAGTTTGGGCGATGGTCTTGGGGCTAGGAGGAGCACTGGCTTGGTAGAGCTTGTAGTGGCTGGAGAGAGGAAATTCTCCTCATAGTTCCAAGACAGAAAAGACTGCTTGTGGTCACTAATAGACCAGAGCACAGGCCAGGAAAGGAGTAAACACCTTGCCCCTTATCATACCACCTTGGAAGAACTGAAAATTTACAGGTCCCTACAAGTATCTCTGAAAACAGCTACACAAACCCCTGAAGCTTGGGACAGTACACTCTCCACATTGGAAGCAGACTCTTACCTGAACAAAGAGTTTAAAACTCAAGTAATTGTCTGGGATCATGAGCAAGCAGTGCAAAAAGAGTCAGACTAAGTGACAAAGAAGATCAAAATATAGAATCAGAAGAAGACAACAAAGTCAAAGCTCCTACATCCAAAGCCTCCAAGAAAACTATGAATCAGTCCCAGGCCTTGGAAGAGCTCAAAAGGATTTTGAGAAGCAAGTAAGAGAAGTAGAGGAAAAACTGGGAAGAGAAATGAGAGTGATGCAAGAAAATCATGAAAAACAAGTCAACAGCTTGCTAAAGGAGACCCAAAAAAATACTGAAGAAAATAACACCTTAAAAAATAGCCTAACCCAAATGGCAAAAGAGGTCCAAAAAGCCAATAAGGAGAAGAATGCCCTAAAAAGCAAAATTGGCCAAATGGAAAAGGAAGTCCAAAGATTACTGAAGAAAATACTTCCTTAAAAATTAGAATAGAGCAATTGGAAGCTAGTGACTTTATGAGAAATCAAGACACTGTAAAACAAATCCAAAAGGAAAAAAAATTAGAAAACAATGTGAAATATCTCATTGGAAAAACAACTGACCTGGAAAATAGATCCAGGAGAGAGAGTTTAAAAATTATTGGACTATCTGAAAGCCATAAAAAAAAGAGCCTAGACATCATCTTTCAAGAAATTATCAAGGAAAACTGCCCTGATATTTTAGAACCAGAGGGCAAAATAGAAATTGAAAGAATCCACAGATCTCCTCCTGAAAGAGATCCCCAAAGGAAAACTCCTAGGAATATTGTAGCCAAATTCCAGAGTTCCCAGGTCAAGGAGAAAATATTACAGGCAGCCAGAAAGAAACAATTCAAGTATTGTGGAAACACAATCAGGATAACACAAGATTTAGCAGCTTCTACATTAAAGGACCTCAGGGCATGGAATATAATATTCTGGAGGGCAAAGGAGATAAGATTACAATCAAGAATCACCTACCCAGCAAAACTGAGTATAATCCTTCAGGGGAAAAAATGATCATTCAGTGAAATAGAGGACTTTCAACCATTTTTTGATGAAAAGACCCATGCTGAATAAAAAATTTGACTTTCAAAGGTAAGACTCAAGTGGAACATGAAAAGGTAAACAGGAAAGAGAAATCATAAGAGACTTATTAAGTTGAACTGTTTACATTCCTGCATGGAAAGATGATATTTATAACTCATGAGACCTTTGTCAGTATTAGGGTAGTTGGAAGGAAAAAATATGTATGTATGATATATAGATATATATAGATAGATAGATAGATAGATAGAGGGCACAGGGTGATTGAAGATAAGGGGTCATATCTGGAGAATAAAATTAAGGGATGAGAGAGGATTATAGAGGAGAAGAGAAAGGGAGAGTAGAATGGGGTAAATTATCTCACAAAAAAAAACAGAAAAGAAAAGCTCTTACAGTGGAGGGGAAAGGGGAAGGTGAGAGGAATGAGTGAATCTTATTCTCATAGGATTTGGCTTAAGGAGGGAATAACATACACACTCAATTGGGTATGGAAATCTGTCTTACCCTACAGGAAAATAGGGGGGAGGGGAAAGAAGCAGGGGATGATAAGAGGAGGCAGATTGGGAAAGGGTAATCAGAAGCAAATACTTCTGAGGAGGGATAGGGTCAAAAGAAAGAACAGAATAAATGGTGGGGCAGGGTAGGATTAATGGAAATAGAGTTAGTTTTTCAAACATGTCTACTATGGAAGTGTTTTGCATAACTGCACATGTATAACCCATATTGAGTTGCTTGCCTTTTTAATGAAGGTGGGTGGGGAGAGAGGAAGGGAGAAAATCTGGAACCCAAAGTTTTAAAAACACATGTTTAAAAAAATGTTTTCACATGCAACTGGGAAATAAGAAATACAGGAAATGGGGTACAGAAATCTATTCTGCCCTACAGGAAAATAGAAGGGGAAGGGGATAAGAGAAGGGTGGAGAGATGGAAGAAAGGGCAGACTAGGGGAAGAGGTATTCAGAATGCATGCCATCTTGGGTGGGGGGAGGGGCGAGATGGGGTGAAAATTTGAACTCAAAATCTTGTGGAAGTAAATGATGAAAACTAAAAATAAATAAATTTATATGTAAAAAAGAAAAGAATTTTAAAGTTTTTCAGAATTTTTTTTTATAAAATTGATATTAGAGTAAAAATGATTATTTTTTTTCTGCTTACTTTACTGCACATCATTTTTTACAAATCTTCCCATGGTTTTCTGAAACTGTCTCTTAATTTTTACAACACAATGGTACTCAAATACACTTATATACTATAATTTGTCCAGCCATTTTCCAACTGATGGGAACTTCTCCCTACCTCTGATAATTAAGTTTTTAAAAGAACATCTCTTTCAAAAGCCTCCAAGTTATTGATTGGAGTTAGAATTGTAGACTACTTGGAGACAGGTGCTGTTTTACTTTTCTTTTTATATTCCTAGTACTTAGCATAGCAGGCCCTAATGAATGTTTATTGATTAATTGATTGATTGATTATAGGTGACGGGATCCCTGGCTTGAAACCAGGAAACCTGAATTGTAATCACTGAGTCACAGAATTATAGGAAGCTAGATGAACTTTCTTGGATTCATCACTGTTATTGTTTGTGTGAGTCGGACAGCTCATGCCACTCTGCTTCTGCATCAACAAAGTCACAAAATCAGTATACTATCTGCTTTGTTTATCTTCTATGGTTAACCACTTCTGTAAAATTCAGGTCTATGAAATCATTTTGGAAAACATCAAGTGTAATATCATCATAAAATATTATGAGTTGAGAATATCCAGAAGATCTGGGCTAGTGAATCTCTTAAGATTTTTTTTTTTTGTTGATGCAGAAGCAGAGTGGCATGAGCTGTCCGACTCACACAAACAAAAACAGTGATGAATCCAAGAAAGTTCATCCAGCTTCCTATAATTCTGTGACTCAGTGATTACAATTTGGGTTTTCTGTTTTCAAGGATCCCCTCACCTATAATCAATCAATCAATTAATCAATAAACATGCATTAGGGCCTGCTGTGCTAAGTACTAGGAATATAAAAAGAAAAGTAAAACAGCACCTGTCTTATGTGACCACCAAAAAGCATAGAGAAGAAAAGTCATTGCTTTACCTCCACAGATGGTGCGGCTGCTAGGCGTTGGTATTGGCTACTCTAAAACCCACCCTACCTCTCTGTGCCTACCTCCCCTAATCCTACCACCCTGTACCCAGACCTGCTGGCTCTCAGAAGAGTTCATTATCATCATGGTAGTTTGGCACTATTATTAACTAAGGATGTGCTTTTTAGTGTCAGATGTACTACTTATGGTTCTTTCCAGCACTACAATTCTGTGCAAGACTATCCTTATTATGATCGTCCCAGAATTGGGTGTTGGCCTCTGTCATTTCAATGGAAGGGAAGTGACTATGAGAGTTTTTTTTTTTTAATATCTGCTATTTATGCATCTTCCTGGGTTCTCAGTGACACTGCTGGGATGCTTTGTATGTATATATGATTCCTTGTACAAATCTTTTTACATAAAAACTTTGAAGAATGAACTAAATTACCTTGTTATTACTTTACTGTGAATTTATACCTTTCTGTCCCCTAATCTTCCAATCCAGGTATATTAGGGGGAAATGTCTAATAAAATCATAGACACACACACTGTGCAAAATGAAAAGATGTCATGGGCTCATAGGCATACAGGATTACTGTAAAGCTGAAAGGGACCTCAGAGGTCATGTGGTCAACCCCCTCCCTTATTTTACATATAAGGAAACTGAAGGCCAGAGAAATAAAATGCTTTCCCAAAGTCACACAGTGAATAAGAGTTGATCCCAGGTCCCCTGACTCCAGAGTCACTATATTTAAAAATTGTATATTCCTATAACATCCTTTGGTATAAACTAAGATATTAATATGAAATTACAAATGAATAATACCATAAGGACAATAAATTGCTCTATATTCTTAGCATATGTATAAGCCATATAGGAAAAGCTTGTAGCTCAAAGATACCTTTGCCTATATAGGAAAATAGAGACCTACCTAATTTTTAAATAGAAATATTGTGATAAAAGGAAAGGCGTGTAGAAGTTTGGGACAGAAGCATAATTTTTAAAGTCAACAATTTTCTGTTTAGCAAAATGTATTATAATAAGATATTTAAAAAGATAAAATTTTACTAGCTTTTTCTCTGTACATGAAGGTTTTCACTCTTGTGATTAGAAAAAAAGTCACCTACCTGACACATTGATCTTCAGATGGTGATCAATTGATTCTACTTTAGTGATTTATAAATCTATCAGGAAGTCCTTTTTAAAGCTTACTGCAACAATCCAGGCACAAAGTGATAAAGGTATGCATGAGTTTTGGCATGGTTACAGTGTAATTGGCAGGGTTGAGTTATAGTCTTAATGTGATTGTGTAAAGAGCTTTTAGCAAGGTTATAGACCACATACAGACTCTTTCCTCTTGCAAAAAATCTTCTTATGCATGCTAACCATGGATTAATCCTGCTGAAAAAATATTCATCATTTTGTCTGTGGCTAAGCACATCATTATTGATTGGATAATCCCCAAATAGGTATACTTTCATTTAGTGTTTCCATTCTAGAGTTGAAGACTTTAGCATAGACCTTCAGTGAATAACCTGTAAAGACAATGTTCAGAGTCTTAATTAGCGCTAAGGTGAGTTGTTAATCACTGGTGGATTACCCAAGTACAAAGATAATAGTCACATTTAGAATACCTGCTAATTAGAAACTTAAAAGTACACATATTTCAAATTTGCAGTACGCTATTACTTTTTAAAAAGATGCCTTCATGTGCCCCCAAGGAAAGAAAAAAAATGGTTCCTATACATAATGTAATATTTATAGAATGCGTTTTCATGCAAGAAAAAATGTGGTTCTCATTGATTAGAGAATGGCTGAAAATAATATGTTTATGAATTTCATGGCTTATTACTACATTATAAAAACTAAAAAAATATGAGGAACTCAGAGAAATGACAAGGCCTATATGGATTGATACAAAGCTAAGTGTTGTAAAGAAAGGAATTATAAGACTAGGCAACAGATTACATATATGGGCCAAGTAAAAAAGAGGAGTCAAGGATGACACCATGGTTATGAACCTATGTTATTGGAAAAATAGTGGTACCCTTAAATCAGAATTCAGGAGAGAGATGGATTTTGGGGAAATGTACAGTCAATCCTTAGAATCTGTGTTTTTAACTTCTGAGACTTCAAGCATTCCCATGATTTTATTAGTAACCTCTTTTCACTTCCATGTTGGCAACCAGCTCATTTGTGGTTATACACAGTAGAGAAAACAATGAGAAGTGAGATGTGGCAAATTTATATCTGCAAAAGGGAGAATCCATTGAGAAAGTAATAAAGTAATCTCTCAAGAACAGAAGGGAATTTATTTTATTTTAACAATATTTTATTTTTCCCCAATTACATGAAAAACAACTTTTAACATTCATTGGTTTTTTTTTTGTTTTGAGTTTCAAATTCTATCCCTCCCTGCCTACCTGCCCTCTCCCGTTCCTGAGATAGCAAGCAATATAATATAGGTTATACATGTGCAATCACATAAAACATTTCCATATTAGTCACTTTGTGAAAGAAAACCAAAAAAAAAAGAGAGAAAATTAAAAATAGTATGCTTTGGTGTGTATTCAGATGTCGTCAGTCATTTTTCTGGAGGTAGGTAGCATTTTTTCATCATAAATCCATTAGGATTGTCTTGGATCATTGTATTGCTAAGAATAGTTAAGTCATTCACAGTTACTCATCATAAAATATTGTTGTTACTGTGTACAATGTTCTGGCTTTGCTTACTTTGTTCTGTGTCATTTCATGATAGTCTTTCCAGGTTTTTCTGAAATCATCCTGCACAATGAGGGAACTTTAAAAATGGAAAAAATGGCTAAGTTTGTGGGTACATGAGATGGTCATTACCCCTGTTCTCTCACCTAAGCAAGAACCCCACTTCTCCCACTGTCCATGCTACTCAGCTCCCCCATCACACCTGGCCTTCAGAGAACCATGTCAGGCATGATGTGGGAGTCCATGGCATGTGCTTTTCACTGGGGAATAGTTCAACCACTGAGCAGAAATGGAGATTAGAGATGGCAGGTTGCCCTTTTCCCTTTTTTACCTTGGGGTTCTTCTAACATTGATGCCCCTTTACCTTCCTTCTCTCTTTGTCTCTCTTCTTCCCTGAATTTTATGGATTATTTCATGGTTAGGAAAAGTGCATATCATTAAAGTGTGTATCATTAAAATTAATATTTTGTAATAAAGAATAGTATGTGGAAAAATGTATTTTCAGCAATCTCTAGCAAAAAGATTACAGTTTTTGGTGGGCTTAGGAAGCTTACCACCTCAATTTTCCATTGGTTGAATGTATCAACATTCACATTTTTTGACTTTCATGCCTTTTTCTAGGAATGTTACACCTATGAAATTTGAAGATGGACTATATTGGGTTCTGAATAGATAAGTTGAGTTTGAGAAATTTTTGAGACATCTATTTCACAAAATCCAAAAGCCAGTTCATAATGTATGAATGAAACTCAAGGTTGAATATATGTCTGAGAGTAATATGCTTAAAGAAGATAATTTAATCCATGGATGTTGATGAGGTCTTTAAGAGAGAGTGAGTGTATGAAAAGAAGACAGCCTAGCATTTTGGGGAACATGACATTTAAGGGAGAGGATGCAAATGATAATCCAGCAAAAGAAAATTAGAAGTAGTCAGATAGATAGGAAGATAAATATGAGAACAGTGTCTCAAAAATCCAGAGAGAGCATCCAAAGGGAAAAGTGTTCAATAGTGTCCAATAATCTTGAGAGGATTGAGAAAAGGGTAAAGGACTTTGCAATTAAGAGTCATTGATAATTTTAGAAAGAAAGATTTTTGCTGAGTGATCAAGTTGGAAGTTATATTTCAAAGACTTGACAAGTAAGTTAGAGAAGAGTAAGTGGAGGTAATGAGTATAGACCACTTTTATTTCTAGAAGTGTGACTATTTTTAGCTATTAAATGGAAGATATAGATATAAGGAAATACCTTAAGGGGACCACCCTTGTAAGAGTTTTTAAGGGTGAGGAAGTTCTAAGAATATTTGTGGACAACAGAAAGTGAGCCAATAGATAATGGAAATAGAAGAATATATGTAGAAAGAGATAATTGTGGAAGTAATTTACAGGAAGAACTGGGAAGGAATGAGTACAAATAGAAGGTTGACCTTGGTAAAGAGAAGGACCATTATTTTCATCTAAGACTAGAATAAAGAAGAGAAAATGGAGGATAATGCCAAGAGGTTTTTAGATGTAGAATAAGGGGTAAGAGGTAACTCGATGAATTGTTCCTATTTTCACAGTAAATTATAAGGACAGGTCTTCTGCAGAAAGAGTTGGGGAGAAGTGGTGTAGGAGGGATTCTTTGTTACAAGGAAAGATATAAGGGTCTACTACATAGTAAAAACAGTTATAGCAACACTTTTTGTGCTAGCAAAGAATGAGAAATAAAGTGGGTGCTAATTCACTAATGGCTAAAAGCATGGTTATATGAATGTAAAGGAATATTATTTTCTAGTAAGACATGACAAATGGGGAATAGAAAAAAGGAAGATTTCCATGTACTAATGTAGAGTAAAATTGGAAGAGCCATGTGAACAATATATGCAGCATTGAAAAGATCACTAAAGGGAAGTTGAACTCAGAGTAATGGAAAAAAAACAATGAAAATCCTAGAAAAAATAAAGTGGAATGTATCCTCTCCTTCATTAGAGAAAGGTAGGTTCCCCCTCCACGATGTCCACAGCTTTGGTGTGTTAGTGCTACTCCTTACCATGGGATTGCCACCCAGGAATGTGACCCAGATCCAAGTATGGGCAAACCAACAGAGTCCTGCCTCCATGCTAGCAAAAAGACCCCTGTTATCTCCTTCTGACCAGTTGTTTGACCCTTACCGTCTGTGAGCTGGGAGTTCCTGAAGCAGCTACTGTCACAACCACTTCTGCTGCTGCTGCTGCTACTGATTCAGCCACTCCCAAGGCTGGTTTGTTGTTGCTGGGGCTATACTGGCATCACAGAGTAAGTCAGACAGACCTTTCCTGCTGACCTTCTCAGAGCCATTGGCCATTAATTAGAGGATAGGAAGAGGGAGTTCTCAAGAGAAAATCCAAGCCATATGAAAAAAAAATGCTTCAAATCACTGACAATTTGAGATATATAAATGAAAGCAATTCTGAGATTCCACCTCATACTTATAGGATTGCAAAATTGAAAAAAAAATATTGGAGAGTCTATGGGAAAATAGGTATATTGATGAACTCTTGATAAAGTTGTAAATCAGGACAACAGTTTCATAAAGCAATTTGGAACTATACTCTCATATTCACTAAATTATGCATACCCTTTAATCCAGCGAGATCATGACTAGACCTATACACAATAGAGATCAAAACAAGAGGAAAAGGACCCACTTGTAGGCGTCCATCAATTATGTAATGTCTGAACAGATAGTATATTATGGTATGTGAAGATGGTAAAAATGATATATGAATGTGCTATATGAAAAGAAAAAGATCATTGTAAAGAAACTTAAGAAGATTTATATGAACTGAAACAGAGTGAAGTGAACAGAGCTAGGGCAGCAATTTATGTAGCAACAACATTGTTGAAATGAACAATTTTTAAAGTTTTATGGATTCTGATGTATTCAATGATTTAAAAAAAAATCCAAAGGACTAATGATGAAGAAAACTATTAACTCTTCATACTGTGCTGAATGAAACATACATTTTTGGGTGTGACTAACACTGGAATTTGTTTTGTTTAACTATGCATATTGTTATAATGATTTTATTTTTCTTTGATTTATTTTTCTTTTTTTTTCTTTGTTTTTCGGTGTGTGTGTGTAGCCAGAGGATAGAAAAAAAAATGATTTATAATTGAAAATAATTTAAAAAGAGGATGGGTCAACTTAATGGCTCCAAGCTTCAAATCTAGTGGTGAATTCCTATTATTCCAATGGAAAACAAGAGTAGTAGGCACTAGAGATGAAAATTAACTATATTTAAGGGTACCCTGGGTTGTCTCACCATCTGTTCCCTAATCCCAACAGGATTGTTTAGAGACCCATGTTTTAGAATGATGTATTCAAGAATACAATAATTAATTTGTTAAACATTTAAACTTTAGTTCTCTGAAAAACCTACTCCATCAGGTTGCAAATGAATTCAAAATATGTCCAGGTACTGAATTAAGAATTGACTTACGGTAAAGTACCAAACACCAATATTCATTTTTTAAAAGTATGTGGAACACAAGCAGTAATGAAATTTGTGTGAATAGTTAGGAGCCCTGGGTTCAAGTACTGACTCTGCTGCTTATTGGCTATGTGAAAGGTGAAGGAGCCAAAATAAGGAATATATGAAATTTAATATTTCTGTAGTGCTAAGAAAATTTTACTCAATGTTGAAGAAAATGATTGCATGTAGGTGTGCAAATTATGAAACTATATGCTAAAAACAAAGATTAAGACAGTCACATCTATCTCTCACCTCAAAGAAATGTTGCCAAGGTTGCTATGATAGCAATATCAGATAACATTTCAAAAATTCTAGACCTTATATTTAAAAAGGCGACTGGAAAAAAAGAACCTTTCCAAAGGAGGAAAACCAAGATCATTAAGTGCTTGAGAGTTATGCCAATGATTATAAAAACCGAATACATGTCACCTAGAGGAAAGAGAATTTAAAGGAAGGTAAGGTAACTGCTTTCAAATACTACAAGAGTTACAAAAGAGTGATTACACTTATTTTATGTGGCTGTAGAAGGTAAACTCCCAGCTAGGGCAGTTTAAGCTTAAGCTAGGAAAGAAATCTTTAACAATGAGGCCTATCCGACATGAATCTGGTTGTCTTAGGAGTGGTGAGCTCTGTTTATTGAAATATTCCAGGTGAGACTGAGTGGCCATTTGTCAAGTGTGTTGTAAAAGAGATTCCTGCATGGTTTAGGACCTATAAGGTCCCTTCCAACTCAAAATTCTTTTCTTCTAAATTTTTTATGTACCTCTTTTAGGAAAAGTGGCATAAAAAGAACAGTTGCTTTAAATATTTTCTCTACAGAAGGAAAGCATTGGAGAATGAAGTCCTAAGTCTTCATTAATTAATGTAGGCAAATTTCATGTTAAGATGAATATTAAATAATAAAAATAATGAAATAAACTAATGATGTGAGTCTTAGTTTCATGTGTAAACTTAAACATGGAATTTGGCTCTGGGACTCTTTGAGAACAATGCCTCATGAAATTACAGCTTTGCAGTAAAAACTGATTATATAGTTGTGTAGGTGGTATCAAAATAGTCATTGCCCGTTCATAGCCAGACATGTGCAGCAGAGTCAAAATATATCTTCTATTTGCAGTCAAGGAAAGAAAAAAAGGTGTTCTAGCAACATCACACCACTAATACAATTAATATTTTCCAACTCTGGGTATCTTGTGATACAAATTGATTGACAAGGAGATTAATACATACAATATACATTCAACATCAACTGGATTAATGTATGTTAATGCAGTGTATGTTTTATGTTTAATACTTTACTAGAATGCAACTCTCTAGCCTCTGTTGATCAGAAGAATAGATCATTTACAAGTCTCTGACTTTGTCTTTTTTTTAATCTGAAATAGATAAAATTGATTTTAGACTTTTATCAACAGTGAGAATTCTTCAGCAAGAACTCTTCCAAACAATAACAGATATCATCTTTAAAGCCATGACCAGTTACCAGTAAGTTTTACATTGATACATGATACAACTATTATGGCTTTAGATTATTTCTGATAGGTTACTATTCAAAAGAATTCCTCACTGATGACTTATTTCTGTGGCTTCCTTAAAATTACAATACTTTTCAGCAATCATTTTTCTAGTCAATTGTCTCTAATTTTTGTCCAGTTTCTTTTTCTAGCCAACTGAATTAAAACTACCTATATAGATAGTAGCAAGAGCCTAACTGAAAGATTAAGAGTGCATGCCATCTATAAGAAGGAAAAATGTCTTGTGTTCCTAAAAGAGCTTGTCTGCTGGAAGGAGACTTACCGAATGTGGACCTCACCCCAGGTATAAGCATATAATGGGTTTTTTTAGGTTCCTCCTTGTCTGCCAAAGGCCTTAGAATTTTGTTTGTATGACAACCTCATCTCAGAGGCAGCAAATGGATGTTCAGATTTAACATACTTATTATTAAGCATTAATATTGCTAGCTTTGAAAAATTGTGAAGGCAGCAAAATGAATTTAAAATGTTCTGTAAAGAAAGATTAAGACATTCACTGTGATAACTATCCAGGGCAAGAAACAACTGAACTCTGGTGACTATAAATTTTGTTAAGAAACAAAGAGCAACGGGTAAAGTAAATTACACTGAAGCAAACTAATGCAAGAGGCAAATGGGGCAATTTGTCCAATAGACTTTTGTATAACATTTATGAAAATTCTCTCCTGCCTAGCTCACATTATTACGTTGTATTGAATATTGATGATTCTAGAAAGGAATTTCTAGCTAAAACTTATGTGAGAAATATTGAGTGATGTAAATAAGGCTATACCTTACTAAGAAGTCTGTTTATATTGCTGATTCAATGGCCTCTGTACTGCTGAATTTTCTCATAAATGTTGTGCCTCCTTGAATAGAATCTTTGATATTATCTCAGTGGCTAATGCACTTCACTTATTAAAAGAAAAGTTGAAACCAAATTCTACTTTTAGACTGACTTGAAAGAGATCAGGATATCCTTCTTTTCTTTTTCTTCTTCTTCTTCTTCTTGTTCTTGTTCTTGTTCTTCTTGTTCTTGTTCTTGTTCTTGTTCTTCTTGTTCTTCTTCTTCTTCTTCTTCTTCTTCTTCTTCTTCTTCTTCTTCTTCTCTCCATTCTCTTCCTCCTCGTCTTCCTTTTCCACTTGCTCTCTTTTCTCCTTGAAATCTGATTATCAGTCTGCATTGCTGGTGACGTAAAAACTGATTATGGCAACCTCTGTAATATGAAACCTTATGAAAGCTTTCATGTGTTAGCCTATAGCAAATAGTTTGTCACTTAATGTGACCCTACATTAAATTGGCATTGGGATGACTGGGATATTTTTAACCATATTACTGTGTGATAAATACTGCCTAGATTCTTTTGGAAGAAATTAAATAATCAATGTGATGCTCATGTACTAAGAATAACCATGTAAACATTTATTACTTTATCATCTAGAGGATGTCATCTTATTTGAAACAAAGACCTAATCCAGAGCCATAATAGAAAGTCTAATGGAAGTTATCTACAGAATATGGATTGCTTTCCAAAGCATGTAAGTTAGGAAAAAGTGTCAATAGAGTACCCATTAAGGGCTCAGTACCATGGAAGATAAAACAAAAAGTATATTTTATGGTTCCTATCCTCTAGAAGCTTATAATCAGTGAGTAAGCCAATATACATATAATAGAGGATTCAATATAATTAGATATTACAGTACCTTTCACACTTATATCTAGGGAGGGAATTCTTAACTAAAAAAGTGATAGAGGTGATATTATAAGGTCAGAATAGACTTATATAAAATTTTAAAAGTTTATATGTTTCTCTCTCTCTATGTGTGTATATATATGTATGTATGTATGTATGTACGTACATACATACATACATACATACATACATACATACATACATACAAATAGTATAGGAAGAGAAACTGTTGAGGGGAAAATATTTTCCAAAATCCTCAAAATAATTGAATGGATCCATCATATTGGATGTTTCCTTCAGTGAAGGGATGTGATGCAGATCATTACCTATTCATGCCTTTCGATTCCATGCAATTCATTCCATCTCTTCCCAAAAGTTAGACACATGGGTTTCGTTTGTTTTCTCCTAACATCACAAGGATACCAATGGGCTGTCCGTCTCTTATCCCTTCCCCTTACTGTATGCCAGCCTCATGTCTATTGACTATTTGCATGCACATGTATACGTATGCAAACACAGCGCACACACACACACACACACACACACACACACACACCACACACACAGAGTTTATTTGGATATAGTTGTTTGCATGTTTTCTTCCCCACTATATTTTGAACTCCTTAAGAATGGGGAGGTTTTTGTTTGTTTTTTGTCCTTTTTTCATTTCCTCAGGCCTTAGCACAATGCTTGATATATAGTAGGAGCTATATATCAAGCTTTTCAACTCAATTATGTGCTTGTCATATTTTATTCCAGTTCTTCCAAGTTCCTTATTTGTTATATGGTATAGACTCCTCCTATCTACCATGTTCTTCTGCATTGCTTTATTTGTGATATTTGTTTTTAATTCCTCAGAGACTGCTGTGTTTCATTCCTCAGAGTCATATAAAAATGTTAGAATACTGGTTTTTAACAAATATGAGCCTTTGTTTATGGAAGAGATTAGGGGTTATTAAAAGAAATTTCTAATTCCCTTAAAATAATCCAGCTTTCTTTTCTCCTATTTCTAGGAGAGAAATTCTGGGTCTAACTTATCCACCTATAATGCCTATCATTCATATATATATATTATCAAGTCTTCTTAACTTGGGATGCATAAACTTATTTTTTAATAATAACTATTTCAATTAATTGGTTTCATCTGTAATCCTATACATTTCATTTAAGCATTAAAATTATTCTGATAAGGGGACTGTAGGTTTCACCAGACTTCCAATGGTATCCATGACACAAAACAGGTAAAGGACCTCTAATCCATATCTATATCTATAACATCTATGTCTCTAACATATACACAGACACTGTAGTCAGTCCTTCTACCTTTATGTTCTAATCTGGGATGTTCTTCATTAGCTTTTCCTGGATGATAAGGCCAAATACTTTTGAGTGGTTATGCAAATCTTCTAGGAGATTCCACAATATTTCATAACTTGTTTCAACCATGGATGTTGCAACAATATCATTCTTAAACAGAAAGATTTGAAAGGTCTCACCATTCATAGGAAATTCATCTCCAGCTAAGTTTTTCTACATCACTGTGGCAAACAACTTTATATATCCCATTGCTTTATGCCTCCCTTGATTGTTTTCATTAGAGTGTCATCAAAAATGATGCCCAGCTTTCCAAGAATTTATATATTTTTGGCATACACATGGGAGACACTTTTGATATATACATGAGAGACAAAAGAGCCCTTAAAGCAGCATTTTACTCTGTCAAATCAAACACTTTTATCTCCTAAAATCCACAAACAATAAGCATGTAGTGGGGTCTTTTATTTTCTTCTTCTTTCAGTTAATTATTTGATAAAAACTATGGTCTGCAATGGCATGTTACTTGGAAAAATCTGCTTATTAAACAAGTATCATTCTTATCAAATATATCCTTTATGCATGAGTAAGGATGATTCTCAAAAAGTTTTTATACAGATAAGAAGATAAGTATGTTGGCTAGGTGTTGTTGAATTTTTTGTTTATATTAAGAAAGTCTGAGACTTTTTTCATGGCTTTAGTAACTTTCCCAGCTTTAGATGTCTTGTGATTATAATACCTCAGTGCCTTCACAATTTTGTTGCCTCTCACATATCTACTATATGTGTACTTGTTCTTATCCAAGTGCCTGTCCCGTCTGTATTCTTTTTTATCCAATTGCTTTTATAAGAATAATTCAACATTGAATTCAAGTGTAATTGTACTGCTCTCTTTGATGGTGAAAAAATACTGTCTTTGCAGATCTTTTTTTTTTTGTTTTTGTTTTTGTTTTCTATTTGTTATTCTCCTTATCCTTAAATGCTCATGGGGTAACTTTGCTTAGTTGAGCATTTAATAAAATTTTCTTTAAATTGATATTAACCTCTGCATCTTCTTACTCTTTTGTTTGATAATAGGGCTCTTAAAATATCTTCTAACATTCCTTCCCATAAGATTATGTGATTAAATTTTCATTCTAGAGAGGTATTGCCTGTGGGCTGACATCTCTCTCTGCTTGGAAAACAAGTGTTTGTTGACTAAGGTATTTTTAAGGCTCTTTTGGCTTTTTCTAATGATAATTGATTTACATTTATTGAACTTCTATATGAAATTGCAATTTATATTTATGTATTTCCTTCCATCCATTACCCATTTTTGTTATCAACACCTTATTTAAATTAGTTAAGATTGAGTTCCAATTGTATGCTGTTATTTCTCTCATTTTAATTTTCTAAATTTGTACACATTTTGTTATGTAAACAATTTGATGGTCTGATTATGCACACATACCTAAGGCAAAAAAGATTCCTATGCCAAAGATAAGTGGTTTCCTGTCAAAATATGATCTACTTCACTTTCGTGACATATTTGGTGCTGCTATATCTAATACTTAAAAATTCTTTCTTCCCCAAGAAATATTTATGACATTTTAATGACTTCTCTGTAGTTTATCAGTCTTATACATCTCTCATTCCTTTTCCATGACATTTTTTCCAACACATTTCTTGCAATCATCATTTATGATGACCTCTCCTCAGAAGTCATAAGTTAAAAAATCATATTTTAGTTTTCTTTGAAAAGTTTTTTTCAGGTTCTTCCTAAATCTTTTCTAACTTGTCATTCTTTGCTCCAGGTGTTTAAATCTTAATGTATGGTTGTTTTCATGGTAGCTTCTTTGCAAATACTTATTATGAGTACCACAACACAGGCATACCTTGTTTTATTACACATTGTTTTATTGTGGTTCACAGATTTTTGTTTGTTTACAAATTAAGAGTTTATGGCAACCCTGTGGGGGCAAGTCTATGGGCACACTTTTTGCAACAGCATGTGCTCACATTTTATCTTTCTGTCACATTTTAGTAATTCCCTAAACATTTCAAGTGTTTTAATTATTTTTATATCTATTATGGTGATCTGTGATCTTAGATATTATTATTGTAATCTTTTTGGGGGTACCACAAACTGCAGCCATATAGGATTGCAAACTTAACTGATAACTTTTGAGTGTACTTTGCTCTACCAACCTGCCGTTCCTCATCTCCCTCCTTCTCCTCAGGCCTCTCTTTTTCTGAGACACAACAATATTGAAGAATATTACATGGACTTAGTTAGATTTGAGAGGATTGACTCCAATTTTGAACCAAGTTCTACTGTTGGCAAAATGTTATGAAACAGTATTGCATGCTACAGAGAAAACTTTCATGAAAGGAATTGATGTGATAAATTGATGTGTTAAACTTCATTGTCTTATTTTATTTTTTTATTTAAATATTATTTCCCCCAATTACATATGAAGACAATTTTCAGCACTCAGTTTTATGAGATTTTGAGTTAGAAATTTTTCTCCCTCCTTCCTTCCCTCCCTTCCCTCACCTCTTCCAAAAATGGTAGGCAGTTTGAAATAGTTTATACATGTCCTATCATGTAAAACATATATCATATCTGTCACACTTGTAGAAGAAGAAAGAGATCAAAAGGAAATAAAATCATGAGAAAGAATAAAGTAAGTGAAAAAATATTCTTCGATCTCCATCTTGAGTCCATCAGTCCTTTATTTGGATATGGATAACATTTTCCTTCATAAGTCCTTTGTACTTGTCTTGGACTAAAATGTTGCTAAGAGCTGAGTCATTTATAGTTAATCATCAGAAGATGTTGCTGATACTGTGTACAATATTTTTCTGATTCTGCTCATTTCACTTTGCATCAGTTCAAACTTGTCTTTCCAAATTTTTTTCTGAAATCTGCCTGTTCATCATTTATTATTGCACAATAGTATTCCATTAGATTCATATACCAGAGCTTGTTCAGCCATTCTCCAATTGATAGGCATCCCCTCAATTTCCAATATTTTGCCACCATGTAAAAGGCTGCTACAAATATTTTTTTCACTTGTAGGTCCTTCCTTTCCTCCCCTGACTTTTTATGACCTCTTTGGAACCTAGTAGTGGTATTGCTAGATCAAAGGGTATGCACAGTTTGGTTAACCTTTGGGCACAGTTCCAAATTGCTCTATAAAGTGATTGTAAAAATTCACACCTCCACCTACAGTATATTAATGTTCCAAATATATATCTTTGATTTCTTCATCTGAAAACTGCCTATTCATATCCTTTTACCACTTATCAATTGGGGAATGGCTTGTATCCTCATAATTTTCATAATTTTGACTCAATTCTCTATATATTTGAGAAATGAGGCCTTTATCAGAGACACTTGCTTTAAAGATTGTTTACCAGCTTTTTGCTTTCATTATACTCTTGGTTGCAATGGTTTGATTTGTACAAAAGCTTTTTGATTTAATATGATCAAAATTATTTTTTCTATATTTTGTAGTGTTCCCTATCTCTTGTTTGATCATGAATTCTTCCCCTGCCCATAGATCTGACAGGTAGGCTAGTCCTTGCTTTATTTGGCTGCTGCATTGTCTATGGTACCTTTTAGCAAGATGTAGTTTCTTTCCTTATCTCTTTTAATTAGGTCTATTTTTGTTTTTACTTTGTCTAAGATCAGGACTTCTTCTTCTTCTTCTTCTTCTTCTTCTTCTTCTTCTTCTTCTTCTTCTTCTTCTTCTTCTTCTTCTTCTTCTTCTTCTTCTTCTTCTTCTTCTTCTTCTTCTTCTTCTTCCTTCAACTGAAGCACAATAGATTCTGCTCTAGCCCCCTTACCTTTCCTCTATGTGTTTCTCTCTGCTTCAAGTGTGGTTTTTTGTAAGCAACATATTGTAGGATTCTTGTTTTGATTTACTCCAGTATCTGCTTCTGTTTTATGAGACAGTTCATCCCATTCACATTCACAGTTACAATTACTACCTGTGTGTTTTCCTCCATCCTATTATTCCTCCTGTTTGTCTTTTCTCTCCTCTCACCCTTTCCCACCTCACCGGTGTTTTGCTTCAATCTACCACTTCCCCTGATCTTCCCTCTCTTATGTCAGTCCTCACCCACTCCCCTTTTACTTAATGTCCTCCCCTCCTACTTCCCTGTTGGGTAACATAAACTTCTATATTCAACTGATTGTGTATGTTATTCTCTCTTTGAGCTAATACTGATGAGAGTAAGGTTCAAGCAATGCCCATTGCCCATTCTCCCATCTTCCCCTCTACTGTAAAAAGGTCTTTCTAGCCTCTTTAGATGAGATAATCTGCCCCGTTTTACCTCTCCCTTCCTTCTGTACTCTTTGTACTCCTCTTTTCTCATATCTTTTTTCTTGGCATTCCCTCAAATTCACATTATACCCATATCATCTATGTATATTCCTTCTATCTGTACCGTTGGTGACATGAGTTTTATGAGTTACAAGTATTATCTTCCTGTGTAGGAATGTAAACAGTTTAGTTCTATTGAATCCCTTGTGTTTTCTTTTCCCTTTTTACCTGCTTATGCTTCTCTTGAGTCTTGATATTGGAAGTCAATTTGTTGTTTTAGTTCTGGTCTTCTCTTTATGAAAGCTTGAAATCTTTCTATTTCATTGAATGACCATTTTTCCCCTTGATGTATTATGCTTAATATTGCTGGGCAAGTGATTCTTGGTTATAGTCTTAGCTCCTTTGCCCTCTGCAATATCATGTCCCATGACCTCTGATCCTTTAATGCTGTGGCTGCCAGGGGCTGTGTGATCCTGATCATGAATCCCCAACAATTTAATTGTTTCTTTCTGGCCACTAATAGTATTTTTTCTTAACTTGATAGTTCTGAAATTTGGCTATAATATTCCTTGGGGTTTTATTTTGGGATCTCTTTCCTAAGGTTATCAGTGGATTCTTTCAAAACTTAGTTTGCTTTCTGGTTCCAGGACATCAGGGTGGTTTTCCTTGATATTCTTGAAAGATGATATCCACGTCCTCCTTTTGATTAGGGCTTTCAGATAGTCAAATGATTCTGATATTGTCTCTCCTGGATCTATTTTACAAATCATTTTTTTTATGAGGTCTTTTACATTTCTTTCATTTTTTTTTCATTCTGTTGAGTTTGTTTGGTTGATTCTTGATGTCTCATAGAATCATTAGCTTCCACTTGCCCAATTCTACCTTTTAAGATATTATTTTCCTCAATTAGCTTTTGTACTTTCTTTTCCATTTTGCCAATTGTACTCTTTAAGGGGTTGTTTTCTTCAGTGCTTTTTTGTATCTCCTCCATTTGGCCAATTCTACTTTTTAAGTAGGTTTCTGAGCTTTCGGCTCTTTTCCCCATAATTCTCTTGTATCATTCTCATTTCTTTTCCCGATTTTTATTTTATCTCCCTTAACATTATGTTTTAAGCTCCTTTTTGAGCTCTTCCATGGGATCTTTCTGGGCTTGAGACAACTTCCTGTTTTTCTTTGGGGTTTTGTCCATTGATGTTTTGACACTGTTGTCCTCTTCTGAGTCTCTGTCTTGGTCTTCTCTGTCACCATAATAACTTTCTATAGTCAGATTTTTTTTTGTTGTTATTTTCTGCTCATCTTTTATTTTTTATTTTTTGCCTTTTCTCTTTCTTTTAAATTTGAGCTCCGCTTCCAGTGTGGCAGGGGCACTGTCTCTGGCTTTTTGTGGGAGTGGCTACTGGCCCTGGCTGTCTACCTAGTGCTTCACTGCTGTTGCTCTGAGGCCAACAGGTGCCTTTGTGTCTGGTGCTTCACTGTGGCCATGGGGTGGGTTTGGCTGGCACTGATGGAAGCAATAAGGGTCTATCGGCTTACCTAGTGCTGAGCTGGGGTCCTAGTGGTGGCATCTGGTGTGTGCTGAGTCCAAGTGGGGTGTTTCTGCATTTCCCTGTGACTATACTGAAGCAAGTGGCAGTCAGGTCTCTGAAGGATGGTGGTTCTTGGAGCTGTAGTTGGTTCCCCTGTCTATTCTAAGGCACACGAAGGGTCCTGGGTGTTGGTGTTTGCTAGCTCTACTACATGAGGCTCAGTATCTTCCACTGGTTTGCTGAGGTGGGGTTTGCTGTTGGCTTGCTCAAGGGACACTTCAGTGTAGTCCTGGGCTATGCTCCTCTTTTACTGAAGTGAGGTGTACCTTTCTTGCTCATCCTCCAAGTTTCCTAGGCTAAAAAATTGTTTCATCCCATCTTTTTGCTGGTTCTGCTGTCCCAGGATTTGTTTTGGGGCTCTATTTTATGGTTGTTTCAATGTGAGTATGGGAGTTGCAGTGGTCTACTGCTTACTCTTCCATTTTGTTTCCCAGGTAACTTATTGCCTTATTTTAAGAAATTGCCACAGCCACTCCTGCCTTCCACAACTAACACCCTGATCAATTAGCAGCCATCAACATTAAGGCAAGACCATTCCACCAGCAAAGAGATTATGATTCACTGAAGGCTAAGGAATTGGTTAGCATTTCTTTTAGCAATAAAGTATCTTAATACTTTATATGTATATACATTTTTAAGACAATACTATTGCACACAAGACTACAGTTAAGTATGAACATAATTTTATATGCTCTGTAAAACCAAAATTTCATGTGGCTTGCAATATTTACTTCATTGCAGTGGTCTGGAATCAAACCAGCAATATCTCTGAGGTCTGCCTATAGAAGATGACTAAAGTTCCATGAAATAGTATCTCTTGTCACCCTTGGGCACCTAATAAAAGTAACTCTGCCAAATTCTTTATTTGCCATTCCAAAAGCTCTGAGGCATCCTTCTATCATTCTTCTAGTTTTGATTATTTCAAGATTCATGTGATTGAGTTTTTCTATTAGGATGTCCAATTCTTGGCCATTAGACAAAAATCTCATATCCAACATCAATGGTCAAGTTAAAGTTGATAAATAGCCTAAACATTGTATGGTTCTTAGTCTATTTTCACTTTCCCACCACTCTGTCTTTGACTATCCTGTGTCATAAAACTAAAAGGCCACTTGGTATTTTTCTTCGTTTAGTGCCCTACCATGACTAAACAGTTCATCATCAAGTGGTCAGCCTCTTTGTACTTAGCTAGGCTAATGGACAATATCTTTTGCCAGAGCCATACTTCAAGCCTTTCCTACACAGTAGAGCCTACCAGAATTTGCTGTCTGTTTGCACAGTCTGTGAGAATCCAGTTTTATGTCAAATGAAGCATTGGAGTAGAACTTTGTAGAATTGCAGAGAATATCGCTAATCAGTCTGATCCAAACTGTATAAGGGGTTGAAACAATTATGTAAAACTAATAGGTATGCAGTGAAAGGATTTGAACAGTTTCAAAAGAAGAATTGCAAACTGCCAATGGTCATATGGAAACATGCCCTAAACTGCCAAGAATAAAAAAAATGCGAACTCAGTAAAATCTAAGGGTTCATCTCACAGCAAGAAAATTGGAAAGATGATGAAAACTTGAAGCAGTCAATGTTATAGGCCTCTGCGAAGACAGGAACACTACTAAAATATTGAAGGAAATGTAAATTGGCCAAGCTATTCTGGGAAAAATGGAATTATTCAAGAAAAATGTCCAAGCATATCCTTTGGCTATCACCAAGAGATCAAAGACAGAATAAAGGGTCTGATATATGTTGAAAGATCACTTTTTTATAATAGGAAAAACAACAACAGATCCAAAACAGCAATGAAAAACAAAATAACAAGAACCAGTGGGTACTCATGGATTACAGAATGGCTGAAGACTGTGTTATATGAGTATAATGGAATATTATTGTACAGGAAGAAATGAGGAAGATAAAGAATTAAGATAACAGAAAGACCAAAATGAACTGATAAAGAATGAAATAAGCATAACCAGAACAACACACATAGTAATTACAATAATATAAGCATTAAGAATACTGCAAGAATTAATTAATTGCTCAGGAAAATTTCTGAGGGACAGATAATATTGCCTACCTTTTCTCAAAGGGGTAAAATGTTATAGGCATTGCCATATAGTCACTATATTGGTTAGTCTTACTTAAATGTTTTTTCTTTGTTACATAGAAGAATTGAAATTTGGGCCTGAGGGAGAACAAAAATGATTACATCTAGGAAGGCCTGTGGTATAAAAATAAAAAGCCTCAATACAACTAATTTTAAACAAATTAACTAACTAAATGAATAAATGTGTGAATGAATGAATAAGTGGATGGATGTTTCTTTTCCTGTCCTAAAGAGGCTGCCAGTCTAATAAGGTAAGACCAAAGTTAAAAATGTATCCTTTTCCTGCATTTTTGTGAAAAGATAGAAGATAGCCTGACAATTTGTTAAAATTAGTCTCCTGGACTAAATCATTCTCTGTCAGTATCATTATCAAACAACCCTTAAGACCATATTGCTGTAGCAATCAGCATCTCCAGTGAGTCAGTAAATTTAAGTCTTCAGTTCTAAGATATTTTACAATCCTAATTCAATTAAACTTAATATCTAAGGAAGATATTGAAAGAAAGTGAAGTGGTTCTTAAATGTGAAGTAAAAAAGCCTTTCAGGGTTATGAGGAAGTACCCATAGGCTAGAAATCAGTCATAGTTCAGTGATGCCTGAGAGAAGGGGTGTGTAACTAAAGGAAAGGAGAAAAAAGGACAGCATTTTAAGAGAAAATGGAAGATGAGAAGAAATCTTCATAGGACCATTGTGATACAGAAGTCTGAAAGCAAGGTTAAGCAGTTGAAAGCACCTGTATAATGTAGTGGAGGAAAGGCAATAATACTCACTTGACCATTGTACAACTTTTCTTTCAAAGAGATCAAAGTCTTCAAACTATTGCTTCATCCACAAGACTAAACTGTTGCAACAGGGTTTGTCTGAGGTTGGAATGAGGATAGAGAGAAAATTCAAAGAAAAGTCTAAAATAGTGTGCAGAAGGAGAGGAATTGGGGTGACAATGGAAAAAGATAAATAATTGGCAGTGAAGAGGCCTTGATAAGGCCAGGAAGCAATGTTTTAGATGCAGGGATGGAGGGCTAAAGAAAACTTTTCACTACCCTTGGAGATGATGCTAAGTGAAATAAAAAAGGGGAAGGATTTGAATTGTTAATTTCTTTTACATCCTAAATTCTAAGTCTCTAGGTATTCAAGCTTGTCCAGCACAAATTGGGACCTCTTTTCCTAAAGATAATGATATCTTCCTTCCCTTCTGTTTGTTTCCCACCTCCTTCTAGTTGCACTGATAGGTCCATCACATCCCTCATTTCATTCTCCTCTATGCTTAGGAATGCTTATCTCAACTGCTTAGTAAGCTCCTTGCCTTTGTTTTTTATTTTCTTCTTGTATTTCTCTTCTCAAGCCATTATTCATGCTCCAACATTACCCTTTCCCCCAATCTCTCATCCTCCTGTAATTGAATTTCCCCCTTGTCAGTTCTCTCATGCTTCCCAGGTTCCTGTGCTTATTGTTTCTCAGCTCTTGTCCCTGTCATCCGTTTCATCTCTGCATGTCCTGTTCTTCTGACAAAACCCCAGCATGTGGCACTGAAGCAGCTCCACTGGACACAGCACCTCCTGCAGTGAGAGAAATCAATGCATCTGGACACTGTGTCGCACTTCTGTAGACCACAGAT
This sequence comes from Phascolarctos cinereus, assembly GCF_003287225.1. Classification (NCBI taxonomy): domain Eukaryota; kingdom Metazoa; phylum Chordata; class Mammalia; order Diprotodontia; family Phascolarctidae; genus Phascolarctos; species Phascolarctos cinereus. The sequence continues at coordinate 144,674,937 of NW_027555958.1, read as the reverse complement.
TTCAATATAGTCAGGACACAGCTTGTTGCCGAAGGAAAGGGCTTACATTTTCTTTTCTTCAAGATGAATAAATGTTCAAGATAAGAAAAGTCCACACAAGGGAAAAAAAAACTCTTTGAAAGGTAGTTCCCTTTTCTCTTCTACATCACAGTGCCTACAACATAGTCTTAAAGCAGGACCTAAGTCCCTGAGCTAACTGTGCTCTATTCATTTTATTTTTTTTATAGGCTTCATAAAGGAATACATAGTTTCTCCCTCCTATTTAAGCCCAGATTATCCTGTTCTGCTATAGTGATCCAACCTATAAGAACTGTCTAGTTCTTGGTAAGATATAGGAATCCATACCAATCATATACCATGTTATATACTTGGGTAAAATGTACTCCTGAGGCAGTGTGATACATAGGACTGGGGTGACCAGTATCTGGTCAATGAGGTTGATGGTGATTATAAAATTAAAGCGATGAAAGTTGCATTGCTCCCTTAAGCAGATTCTTATAAAAAAGGCAACTATTGCCCTGACCACATAGAACATGATGAAGAAAACTTTTACTTATCCAAAAGCAGGGTTTTGAAAACTCAAAACAGTCATCTCCTAGAAGCAAAGATAATAAAACAGGCAGCATTCATAAGACATGAGAGTCAGAACCTTCAAAGCCGTGTGTTTCAAAGTACTCATTTTATAAGGGTAACTGCTAAGGGCTGTGATTTGCCCAAGGTCCATTGGCTAGTGAGTTGCAGAGCTGGGACTAAAAGACACTTCTCTAAATTTATTCCTCCTTCTAATACATTTATAATTTTTTTCTATTATGCTTGGCCTTTGGGAAAAACCATTTTCCTGTCTTTATACGCCACCAACACTTACTGATATCTCATTCAGCTGAACCATTATCTTTTATCGTCTCCTTTTAAATGCTACTTGGCATGTTCTATGGCAAAAGTTAAAAACTGGTACAAAGAGTCATGGAAAGGAGTTGAAGGGGACAAGTCATTCTTCTAAGATCAAAGATGCATATACTGAAAAGAATTGCTGGTCTTCCTCCTAGAAGAGAAGGAAACATCACTCTAGGAATATCTTTCTATATTCCAGGTTAACAGGAACAATGAACTGTTTCTTTTTTTTTCCTTTTAAAGGAAACCAGTCTTCTATAGGAAGAAAACAAAGTTGAAGTTTCAGAGGAGAAACAGCCCTTTTAACGAAGTTGGAGAGTGGAAAGATGTTCCCAGGAGAGGAAGGGAAATAAATAGACCACTATACATTTGGAGCCAAAAGAACATTCAGTCTTTTCCTGAGGAGGGGCTGTGCTGGATGTTCCAATGAAAAAGCAATTATTTGTCCTCTAAAGAATGATAAAGTATAGAAGCTATTAGGAAGAGATTGTCCAGTAGTAAGAGTCAGAAGAAATGCATAGTAATTTTGGTGACAGTTTTCAGTGAGTCAGTCAATAAGCATATATTAAGTGCTTGCAATATGTCAGGCACCATGATCTTTCCTTATCTCTGTTAGAAAATTTTGCTTATGACTCTCCCATATAATGGCCATATTGTATTTTATATCGTATTTGTGTTTATGTCTCCTATTTCTGACTATTTTGTAAGTTCCTTGAAGGCAAGAGCTTTCATGGGCTCAAATGTGTGCTGTCAAATTTTATACCTCACTCAGCACATTTGCTTACCATAGTAACAGGTGTTTCAATATATTCTGAATTTTACTCTTAAATCTTATATCTACTTTGTGAATCAAATGAAAATGGACTTTGTTAGTGCTATTGTGTGTCTGATTCTATGATTTGAGAAGTTAAAAGTATACTTCTTAGACAGACTTTTTAAATAAGAAGGAAATAAAAATGTTGGTTCTATAGAAAGATATATACATTTTTAAGTAGTGTTGCATTCCTATCTTAAAATTGGAATTGTGTCTGATTATATTAATTAAAGCATTGACTACTGCTGTGCATTTCTAGCTACACTAAATCATTGCCTGTCCTGCATTTTGTACAACTCATGCCGTGACAATGCATTCAGCTCTCTGAGACTGGATATCTCTGAAGAGTACCTACAGAAAATTCCAGATATAATTTTTTCCAAGACATTTTGCTACTGTTGTTGCTATATCATCTAGTAACCTGTGACACACTGCCAACTGCAATTGCAAATTGTCATGACACACAAAATATTTAGTGTGCACTGAATGAAATGAAACAATGCCTTCATTAGTATAGTCTTAAAAATAGGAAGCATTTATCAGCACTGAGAATCCTGCTAATATTTACCATCACAGCACAATATCATGGAAACAGAGTCAAAAACTGCTGTTCAGTTTATAGTTCCAACAACTTCTTAGTTATGGAACATTAAGAGAAAATCATTTAAATTCTGAGCTGCAGCCTCACTGAGGTTAGAAAATCTCATTGCCAGCAGTTGATCAACAGGAGCTTAATTAAAACATTTATTTATTTATTTGTTTGTTTGTTTGTTTTTGGCCACAGAAACTCATGAAGTACTATATACAAAGGCATTTAGGGATTACCCACTCTAAAGAAATCCCTGAGAATGAAAGCAGAATGATTATTAACTTATAGCTTATATTCTTAGATAGGTGCTTGGATAGGGGCACTGCCCATGGTAATACAGGCAATATGCATCAGAAGCTAATTTTTCTTGGCTTCAACCCTGCAACTCTATCTACTATACCATCCTTCCTCTTGTATTGACATATTATTATTCTTACCCCTTCATTCTCCTCTTCATCAAATGTTCTCAATATCATTCTCCTTTTATTTTATTGATGACTATGTAGGTTTCAGAAGACCTGGAAAAATTGAGAAAACCTAGGCATAAGAATATTCACAAAAAAATGCTGAGTCTCTATTAACCTAAGTATTTTGAAAGTTTTTTTAATCAACTGAATCTACTAAAATATGTATAATTGAGGCTAATTTGTGATGAGAACAAAGAAAAACTGCAGTATCTCAATGCTTTTTAAAAATTATATATATATATATGTATGTATATATATATGACCTTGCATTCTTTCTCACATGAATATATTGATTAACTCTGATCAACATTAGATTTATTTATCATATACTCAATGTGAGGGGCCAGGGAGCCTGAAAGACTTAATGAATCTCTTGAAATGTAAGTTATTAAGCAGGAATGGAGTGAACTCTTCAGAAAATTGTGATCCTTTAATTTGCTCCAATGTCAAAAGAACAAATTAAGACCCTAGTAAACAATATACTGGAGAGAAAAATCCTAGCCCTATTGTATCCTGACCACTCATATAAAACAAAGCTCTTTGAGTAATTTTCAGTGCAGTACAAAGTAATTAGATACTTCTGACTCACAAGACATATCCCATTGATTTTTTTAAAGGTAGGTCACGTTGGTGGCAGGAGGTTAATAATAATTTATATTGCTCCAGTGCTTTGAGATTTGCAAAATGTTTTCTGAATGATGATCTTATGATGGAGGTAGGACAAGAAAATCCCCATTTTACAGATGAGATGTAGAGATATTTTTAGAGGTCGTGACTTTGTTTTGATGACCCAGGTTGTTCCAAGGAACAAATGTGATAATGCACTTCAGAAAAAATTTTGAATCACTATATAAATGCCAGTTGTGTGACCATATGCAAATTAGTGGAGACTTGAAGCCAGGAAAATCTGGGCTCAAATCCTACTTCTGACACTGAATGTGTGACCTTGAGTAAATCGCTTCATCTCTCCAACCTCAGTTTCCTAATGTGTAAAATGAGAGGGTTGGGCTACACGGTTGCTAAGATTCCTTCCACCTCCAAATCCATGATCATATCATCCCATGATCTTTCTAGGCCTCATTTTCCATGTCTGTGGAACATGAGTCAATTGAGCTAGATAATAATCATTCTGTGTTCCAGCCATGAAATTCTTTGACTGCAAGATTACATTCTCCACCTCTACTGTGCACATATAGTACAATATATAATTCCAACATGTATGCGCAGGTTCCCATCTCAGCAAATAATATATATTTTTGGCCACAGCAACAAATGAAGGAACAAGTCTTTTAGTATCAGTGGATTAAACATTAAAATCATAGTTTGTTAGAATTTCCTCAAGTAAATCTCACAAACATAAAAAAACCACAATTAAACAGAACACTTGTAAAAAGAGATTATTAAAAAGATAATTCTACAAGCATTTTAAAGCATTTACCATGTCCAAGGTGAGAGGCAGAGTGGATTAGTGAATAGTTGGCCTTGAAGTCACAGAGCTCAAATTCTTACTCAGACACATACCATCCCTGGGCAAGTTATTCAACCTATGACTGCCTCAGGCCCCCTTCTAAGAGTGCTGAATAGGTGCTGATCTGCATTGTTAGAAATTCTTAAGAAGGATATCTCTACATACCAATGAAATCAAAGGTCCAGGCAAAAACAAACAGAAAAACTAAGAGAAACAGAAATAGCAAACCACAGTGGTAAATAAAATAAAATAAAACAGTCCCTTCATTCTAGGGCCTTAATTTCTACTGAGAAAAACAACATCTACACAGATATATAAATACAAAATAATTACAGTATGGATAAATAGAAAAGGCATTTACTAAATGCTTACAGTATGCCAATCGGTAAGTATGTAAATGTAAGTAAGTAAGATATTCCTGCCCATAAGAATCCTGTATTGTAATAGGGGAAGGTGACACAAAAAGGGTAGATGGGGAGCTATAGGAGGAGATACAGGAGATGTCATGACTGTAGGTATTCTGAAAGTGTGGTGGAAACCTAGAGTGAGACAAGACAAAACTAACCCATCATTGGGCAGCCAGGTGGCACAGTGGATAGAGCACTGGGCACAGAGTCAGGAAGACTCATTTTCCTGAGTTCAAATCTGGCCTCAGACACTTACTAGCTGTGTGACCCTGAGCAGGTCACTTAACCCTGTTTGCCTCCATTCCTCATCTATAAAATGATCTGGATTAGGAAATGGCAAACCACTCTAGAATCTTTGCTAAGAAAACCCCAAACAGGATCATGAAGAGTTAGGAAGGACTGAAAAATGACTGAAGAACAGTAAAAACCCACAAAAGCTTAGGTTCCAATGATGAAATTTATTCTCAGGTAAGAAGTGACTGGAGATGATGGCTGGTGTGGAGTGGAGTACAGATGGCATACCTGGAAATGTTCTGAAAGAAAAGTAACAAAAATAAACAAAAAATAATCTGAAATAAGGGAGATTAATAAATGTGGAGTTAGGAAAGACATCGTTAAAAAAATAACGCTTGAGATGACCCTTGGAGAGACCTAAGGTGTCTGAAGAGTTCACCTAAGGTGAGCAAAGAGAGCATTCCAAGACTGAAGGACAGCTTGTATAAAAGTACTGTGACAACGGATGGAAGGGAATATAAAGGGAACCCCAAAACTAATTTGGCTTGGAAATATAGTTCATGACATGAAGAAATGTATATTCAACATGGAAAGATAGACTGGAACTATATTGTTAAGGATTTTAAATGTTCTGCAGAGGATTTTGCATGTTATCCTAGAGTCAATAGGAAGCTACTAAAGCTTCTTGAGCAGGGGAACGAATGGTCAAACCCACGCTTTATGAGTGTCAATTTGACAGCTGTTCAAGGATAGATTAGAGAGAAGAGAGGCTAGACACTGGGAGTACAGTTAGGAGGCAGTTATAATCATACATATAAGGGATAGTTATGGCCTGATTTATAGTGGTTGTGGTATAAAAGTGTACAGAAGGCTAGGACTACAAGAGATATTATAGAAATGGAGTCAACAAGACTTGGCAAGTCACAGTATGCTGAGAATGAGGAGGTAAGTGAAGTGAGACACCAAGAATGATTTCCAGTTTGGGAATCTGGTTGTCCCATAGTGGATGAAGTTTATGTTATTTATCCCTAAATGAAAAAAAAAGCAGAGTGTTCATCCCTCCATTTAAATATCCGATATAGGAACATAGGTTGGGAGATTTATAACAGGAAAGCACCTTAATTTACTTCCAAAAGAATACCCTGGAGTTGTTTTGGATAACTTGGAAAAATTAGAGAAGGTTTTGTGTGAGAAAATTTGTGAAGTTATCAACACAACTGAGTCACACTTACACTTGGTCCAGGCTGTGTTTCTTGTCAATTAGGTATTAATTTCCTGATGCTGAAGTCAAATGTATATGAAACCCCATGACATAACCAATGCACAGTGTCCAGAGTCAACCACAGACAAAATGATAAAGTTAATATTGGTGGTCTGAGGTGCCCTATCACTTTCCATTTAAGTGACTAAATATCCCCACAGACACTTGTACCTTCATGCAGCTACCTGGCCCCTCTATGGCTTCCTGTCAGTGTGGTGTGCTAGAAAGAGTACTGGTGCTAGAGTCAAAGGACTTGAGTTCCTCTTACTTCTGATATTTACTACCTGTGTGATCTAAGGAAGTCAATTAACCTCTCCACCCCCCAGTTTCCTCATCTATAAAATGAGGGAGGTGGAGCAGATGGCCTTTGAGGTCCCTTTCAGCCCTGTATCTATGATCCTATAGGCCTCTAAATCTCCAGCATCTCCACTATTGAAATCTGTTCTGAGAATTGAGATTACTGCCAATTTGGAAATTATCTGATAGACTAGTTATCCTAGAATGATAATGACCTATAATTATTTTTGATGTGTGATCTAAAACTATTAAGGTACTTGTATTCTAATCGTAGAGACCACCAGAGAGACAGAATTGTATAGCAGAGAGAGAGCTAGAGAGAAAGGGAGGAAAGATCTGGTTTCAGATCCTATCTCTGACCCTACTAGCTATGTAACAAGTCATTTAACCCTGTTTTAGTTTCCTTAATTGTAAAATAGGATTAATAATAACTATGACACCTTTCTTACAGGGTTTCTGTGAGGCTCAAGTGAGGCATATATAAATGTATGTGTGTATGTATCCTATATACATATATGTTTATATGTATGGTTATTCACATGTGTTATATGAATGATGACTTTCAAGAATAGGTATGTGTGCATTTGATAAATAGATAGGTAGGTAGATAGATAGATAGATAGATAGATAGATAGATAGATAGATAGATAGATGGATGTTTGTTCTTCATTTTCAAAGAAGACCAATGACATCATGGGATAATGTATCGACTCATTTGTGAATTGGATTTAAGTGAGGCAGGATTGCACAAAATAGCCAGCCTCATTCTTTCTTCCAGACCCGTTAAAGTCCTGTGGCGAGACAAAAGTCAAGATGACTTGCGATGGCTTGGGATGAAGTGGATGATCTTGGCATCTTTGGCTTCAGGCATACCTGAGCACCTGCTTCAGCTGCCTTCATGGCAGTTGGAACAAGTTGTTCTCATCCACCCATTCTACTGGGGGAAACCTTCATACTTAGAGCAGACATTCCCTTTCCTCATCAACAAATTTGAGGTTTGTCAGTTATCCTCCGCCTGGTTTAGCCTGTCTGTTGAGAGAGTTTTACAGGCGTGTTGCCGCTGCACATATTACAGCTTCTTGGAACCACAAGTGAGAGTTGAGTGAAAGATGGACACCAAAGGTGGATGAGCATCCCTGAAAAGGATTCAGCAAACCCTCACTCCAGAGATACTTGTCCTCCCTAAGTACTCCCATGCCCCAGATAGATAAATAGATAATCAATAAATAGATATCAGCTTTAAGGAGACATTTCTTTGAGCCAAGGCATAATAATAACTGAAATTTTTAGAGCACTTTAAAGTCTGTAAGGTATTTTTTCTGCGTGTCATTCTTTCTCCCTCCTTTCCTCATTCCCTTTCTGTCTCTTTTTCCTCTCCATCTCTCTCAGGTAGATGATATGCAAAGTGCTACATACAACTATATTTATATTATATAACTTATTATACATGTTATATGTTATATATAAAAGTCTACATAGCTACATATAATATGATACATCTGTATTTTACAGAGTTTAAATTGCTATAGAAATCTTAGATTTTATTATTCTTAGCTCAAAAGGGTTTCTCCCTAATGGTAGCAGTGAAGCATCTTGGGGTGGGCTGGGGGGAAGGTAGAGAAGGGAATATTTGGAGGAGAATATGAGGAACTCATCAGCATCCCTCATATTATACTCAACATTTAACCCCATACTTCAGCCTTGTGTGAAGGCAGACATGTGAGGACAGGCAGTGTATATTACATTAGCCCTAAACTTTGCTAAAATTTAAGGTTACTCAAGGTAACTTAGCTAATCTAGAGTGTTGCTACAAGCAGGATGGTTTTAAGTTTCCTTATATTCATCTGGAAAATATTTCCTTCTAGTTTATATTGAATATGTAAGTGTCCAGCTTCCTTGAGTTTCTTTTGTAATATTGGACCCAGTCCAGTCCTTCAGACCTTTGCTGATCAGTTAGTTTGGCTAATTTTTCATTGTACTTTAGCCTGAACATTCATGATGAGGTCCTGCCACCTACTCAATTAAGAGCCTCTAAGATTCTTAATATCTTTTTTTTGTATGAACACTTCCTACTTCCTTATTTTCTGCTTCTGTGCAGTAAATGTGTTATGGAAAATGTCCAGCTTATTCATTTGTAGAAGTAGTGGGAGATTCACTATTTAAACCCTTTGTGATTTTTTTTCCTTCAGACAAATGAATTTGGAAAGAGAAGAGACACTGGGAGGAAGGACTCTTAACCAACCATAAAGGGATGCCTTAGGAATAATTGATGACTGAGCTAGAGAACATTAGAGCTAGAAAGTGATTTTAGAGGTCATCTCATCTAAACCTTTCATTTTTGAAGAGGAAAGTGAGTTCCAGAGAAGGCAATCCACACAGGTAATTAGTGACAGGGCTGAGACAATGAGCAAGGCCTCCTACCTCCTATCTAGATCCACTCCAGTATTCTTTCTATGCCACTGCATTGACTCTAATGGTAGCCTACTGTCAACCTTGGCTGATAGATGCTATGTGTTTATTCTTGTTCCTGATTAAGCCAGAATTTCATATTGTGAAGTTTCATTTTTTTTTCTTTCATTGTTGGTGAGTTATTTTATATAATAAAAGAAATGAAGTTTTGACTAGGATGAGGGTGGGGAACCTGTGGCCTCGAGACCACATGTGGCCTTCTAGGTCTTTTAGTGCAGCCTTTTGACAGAACAAATCCTTTTATTAAGGGCATTTGTTTTGTGAAGTTTGGTCAAAGGGCCACACTTGGGGATGTAGAGGGCCATATATGGCCTCAAGGCTGCAGGTTCCCCACCCCTGGACTAGGACATGAAACATTTTAAGATTGCCTGATCATGATGTAGAGGAGACCTGGGGTTCTCAAAGTTTTAACTGCTGAATAGTACACAAATGGGGGACAGCCTGTACAAATATGTGGAAGAGAGAGAAGGTATGCTATGTATGAGGAAGAACATTTTTTCCAGTTTAGCTGTGTACAGTGAATGAAAGAGAGTAATATGAAATAAATCTGGAAAGGCTACCTGGAGCAAGGTTTCATATACCAAGCAAAGAACCTTATATTCTATCCTAGAGAAGAGAACCACTAAGTTTCCTCATACTGAGGACTAATATGGTCAAAATTTTGCCTCGGTAACATAAATTTCCCAGCTGTGTGGAGAATAGATTGTAGGAGAAGCCAGGTGTAAAGAGGCTGGGTGATTATTTAGTGTTCCATGTGAGAAATGATATGATTAGAAATTAGATAAACAGGGTCTTCCTTCACAATACTTGAGTATCATCTATGCCACTACCATTTAAACACCTCTAATTTACCTTAAACTCTTTGTTCTTCCTTACCTCTGTCCCTGAAAACACCTCTCATTGTCCCTTTAACATTTATGCCTTTGCTGATATTGCTCCCTACGCCTTTCACCTGTTGAACACATATATCATTTGAAATCCAATTCAAATACTCTCTCCTCCACTAATACAGCCCTAAACTAATGATCAGATAATCATCTTCTCCTCAACTCTCACTAGCACTTTGTTTTGCATCTAGATGGTACAGTGGCTAGAATGCTGAGCCTGGAGTCAGGAAGACTCCTCTTCTTGATGTCAAATATGGCCTCATACACTTGATGTGTCTGAGTGAGGCACTTAACCCTATTTGCCTCAATTTCATCTGCAAAATGAGCTGCAGCAGGAAATGGCAAACCACTCCAGTATCTTTGCCAAGAAAATCCAAACAGGGTGATGTAATGTTGGACACAATTAAACAAATAATACCCTTATCCTAGAATAATGTCTATTGGCATTAGTGTTATTGTGTATTCTCAACTAGATTGTAAACTTCATGAGGACAGGAACCTTGTCTTAGCTGAACTTTGTAACGCCTACTATTAGCATATAGTCTAAAAGTTTTTTATACAATAAGTGCTTAATAGATGTTTGTTTATTGATATATTGACCCAATTTTGAAATCTCTGTTAAGAATTGTCATCCATTTCATCCTTTTGATGAGAATACTTGTCATATACATACATACTATATATATATATATATATATATATATATATATATATATATATTAATGTTGCATTGTATTTTTATTTTGTTAAACATTTCCCAGTTACTTTTTCATCTACCTGGGGAAGTTAGCAGGTTGTGAGTCTGACATCTGCTCCACGCAACTTTCTTTCTTTTGCTTTTTTTCAAATTAATTAATTAATTTTTATTTCTCCACATTCATTTCCTCAAGATTTTGAGTTCCAAATTTTCTCCCCATCTATCCCCTCCCCCACCCCAAGACAGTGTGCATTCTGAATACTCCTTCCCCTAATCTTTCTTCCCCTCAATCCCCCCCCACCCCATCTTCTCTTATCCACTTCCCCTTCTATTTTCCTGTAGGGCAGGATAGATTTCTATACCCCATTGCCTGTATGTCTTATTTCCCAGTGGCAGGTAAAAACAATGTTTAACATTTGTTTTTTAAAGCTTCAGGTTCCAAATTCTCTCCCTCTCTCCCTCCCCATCTACTCTCATTAAGATGGCAAGCAACTCAATACAGGTATTTCCCTTCATCCTACTTCATCCCTATTTATTCTATTCTCTCTTTTGACCCTGACCCTCCTCAAAAGTGTTTGCTTCTTATTACCCCTCCTCCAATCTGCTGTCCCTTCTATCATCCCCCCCTTATCCCCTCCCCCCCTATTTTCCTGTAGGGTGAGATAGATTTCCATACACAATTGAGTGTGTATGTAATTCCCTCCTTAAGCCAAATCCAATGAAAATATGATTCACTCATTCCCTCTAACCTTCCTCCAGTTCCCCCCACTGTAAAAGCTTTTTCTTGCTTGTTTTATGTGAGATAATTTACCGCATTATACTTTTCCCTTTCTCCTTCTCCCGGTATAATCTTCTCTCATGCCTTAATTTTATTTTTAGATATCACCCCTCCAACTTCAACTCATCATGTGCCATCTATCCATCTATCTATCTATCTATCTATCTATCTATCTATCTATCTATCTATCTATCTCTCTATCTATCTATCTCTCTATCTTAATACTTAGAATGTAACTCAGGAGTTACAAATATCATCTTTCCATGTAGAAAGTTCAACTTTAATAAGGCCCTTAAGATTTCTCTTTCCTGTTTACCTCTTCATGCTTCTCTTGAGTCTTGTATTTGAAAATCAAATTTTCTATTCAGCTCTGGTCTTTCCATCAAGAATGCTTGAAAATCCTCTATGTCACAGAATGTTAATTTTTTCTCCTGAAGGACTATACTCAGTTTTGCTGGGTAGGTGATTCTTGCTTGTAATCCTAGATCCTTTGACCTCTGGAATATCATATTCTGGTCCCTTAATGTAGAAGCTGCTAAATCCTGTGTTATCCTGATTGTGTTTCCACAATACTTGAATTGTTTATTTGTGGTTGCTTGTAATATTTTCTTCTTGACCTGGGAACTCTGGAATTTGGCCACAATATTCCTAGGAGATTTCCTTTGGGGATCTCTTTAAGGAGGTGATGAGTGGATTCTTTCCATTTCTATTTTACCCTCCGGTTCTAAAATATCAGGGCAGTTTTCCTTGAAAATTTCTTGAAAGGCTCTTATTTGATCATGGCTTTCAGGTAGTCCAATAATTTTAAAATTATCTCTCCTGGATCTGTTTTCCAGGTCAGTTGTTTTTCCAATGACATATTTCACATTGTCTTCTATTTTTTTTCCCCCCTTTCTTTTGGTTTTGTTTCACAATGTCTTGATTTATCATAGTCATTAGCTTCCATTTGGTCCATTCTAATTTTTAAGGAAAAGTTTCTTCGTTGAGCTTTTGGACTTCCTTTTCCATTTGCAATTCTGTTTTTTTGTTTTTTTTTTTACTTCTCTTACTTGCTTCTTAAAATCCCTTTTGAGCTCTCTCATGGCCTGGGACTGATTCGTATTTTTCTTGGAGGCTTTGGATGTAAGATGTTTGACTTTGTTGTATTCTTTTGGTTGTATGTTTTGATCTTCTTTGTCACCAAAGAGTCTATGGTCTGACTTTTTTTTTTGTGCAGTTTGCTCATGTTCCCAGTCAATTACTTGAGTTTTAAACTCTTTGTTAAGGTAGGGGTCTGCTTCCAGTGTGGAGAATGTACTGTCCCTAGCTTTGGGGGTTTTGTGTAGTATATTCAGAGATACTTCTAGGGACCTGTAAATTTTCAGTTACTCCTTTGTCGGCCTGTGCTCTGGTGTATGAGTGACCACAAGCACTCTTTTTTGCTTTGGAACTGTGAGGAGGATTCTCTCTCTCTCTCTCTCTCTTTTTTTTTTTTTGGCAGCTAGGCAATGGGGTTAAGTGACTTTTGCAGGGTCACACACCTAGTAAGTGTTATGTATCTGAGGCTAAATTTGAACTCAGGTCCTCCTGAATCCAGGGCTGGTGCTCTATCCACTGCACCACCTAGCTGCCAAAGGATTTCCTTTCCACCATGACCAACAAGCTCCACAGCACTAGTACTCCTCCTAGCCCCAGGACTGCCACCCAGAACTGAGACCCAGATCCAAGAAGGGACAAAGCAAGAGAACCCTGCCTCAGCACCAGCAAAGAGATCCATTCAATCCCCCTCTAATCAGCCATTTGATTTCCCCCTTAGTCTGTGGGCTGAGAGCTCCTGAAAGTAGCTACGGCCTTGGGGTTGCACTGGTATTGGGACCAGACCAAGCTCCTCTCTCACTTTGGGACAGAACTTTCCTACTGACCTTCTAAGTTGTCTTTGGTGTTTGTGGGTTGAAAAGTGTGGAAATCACCACGATTGTCCCTTGATTCAGTCCCTTGAGGGCTGCTCCAGGTTCGCTGAGGCCTGGCCTTTGCCTGTGTGCCCCCACTGAACTGCTGCTTTCCTCTCCCAACCTGGCACAATAGACTTTTCCTGCTGCCCTTCCAGGTTATCTTGGGCAGGAAATTTGTTTCACTCTGTTTTTTTTTTTTTGTGGGTTCTGTTGCTCTAGAATTTCTTTAGAGCCATTTTTACAGGTATTTGGAGGGATTTAAGGGAGAGTTCAAACAAGTCACTGCTTTTACTCTGCCATCTTGGCTCCATCCTCTGCTTGTCATATTTTGCCACCAGAATATTTCTTCTATTTTCCCTTACAATTATCACCAAATTGGCCTCCCCATTTGAGAATTTCCACATTAGAATGCATATATATGTATGTACACACTCAGATACAAATATACTCACACTTGATATACAGTATTATTTCTCAAATATCTTCTTGTTAAATAAGATATGTCTTAGCATTACCATATACTATTCAGGAGCAAAACCTTGTGATGTCTTACAGAAGATGTCTTTAAGATCAAATATATCTTTATACATTAAGATCTATATGGCTCTTTGTTTCTTGCTTATTCCCCTTATATATAGATGTCTTAGATCAAGAGGATTCTTAGCATCCCTATTCCTGCGGCGGAAGCAGTATGATTTAGTGAATTGAGAACTGGCCTTAAAACCAGTAAAACCTGTGCTCAAGTTCTACTTCCAACACTTATCCTCTTGTTTTTCTGGGTAGCTCTTTAAGACCATATATTGAAAAAGAGTTGCTGACTCATGATGACAGAGACATTTCCTCACTTAGAAGTTCCCTATACCGGAGAAATCACAGGTCTAATCCCTGTCCCTATTCTTGGATAGTATCTCCCCTAAATAATTTCCATACTGTCATTTTCCCCAGAGACACATCTCAAAACTGTTTCATATTTTGTTACTGTTTCCCCAGCACCTAACAGATTATGTGGAACATAGTAAGTGCTTAATAAATGTCAATTGATTAATTGATCTCTTGATAAATCATTCCTATCAACTTACTTCTAAGCCCAATGTGTTCCATAAGTGAGTGAGTTCAGGAAATTTTGTCACATAAAAGAAAATCCTTTTGTATATAAATGCATATTATATCACAAACATTTATCAGCAGAAAGCCTTCAAGGCTCCAGTCCCCAAAGGTCAGCATAGAATGCTCCATGGAAGTGTCAGGACACTTTGCTACCCTCCCATGGGAAAGTAGTGGCAGCTGAGCCAGTTTCCACTATGATCAAGGATCTACTAATTGAAAATGGATACTTACATATTTAGTCTTGAGATGCCCCCATTTCTAAAATGGAATTTCAAATTCTACCCTCTTATACCTTTCTTAGTCTAGCCAAGACTCTCTTATTTTTCCTGCTTTTGACTAAAAAAAAAGTAAAAGAAAAAAAGAAAAGTTATATGAGCTCCTGTGTTACTCCGAAAATTTAAACCCAATGAATCCTAGAATTAATAACTAACTACTAAGTGCCTTCTGTGTACTCTGAATTGGACATTTTTTGGGATATGAAAATGTTACTACTACTATTAAAATATTAGAACAACTATCACTACCACCACTACTACCACCATTACCACTACTATTACTACTACAAAGCCTAGTGCTACTGCTGCCCCTACTGCTACTACCACGATGGCTACTGTTACTACTGCTGCTGCTGCTGCTTTTCCTCCTCCTTCAGTCATACCTCATTTTGTTATTGCAGTTTATAGATATTGCATTTTTTTAAACAAATTGAAGGTTTGTAACAATCCTGCATCAATCAAGTGTATCAGTGCCATTTTTCCAACAGCATGTGTTCATGTCATGTCTCCATGTCACATTTTGGTAATTCTCATACTATTTTAAGCTTTTTCATTATTATTTTATCAGTTATGGTGATCTGTGATCAGTGATCTCTGATGTTACTATTATAATTGTTTTGGGGCACCATGATAAATATTATGTGTCTTCTATCTCTTCCACCAACCTACCATTTCACCATTTCTCTCCCTCTCCTTGGGTCTCTCTATTCCCTGAGATAACACAGTATTGAAATTCAGCTAATTAACAACTCTACAATGGCCTCTAAGTATCCAAGTGAAAGGAAGAGTCAATTGATGCAACAAACTTCATTGTTCTTTTTTTTATTTTAAGAAATTACCATAGTGACCCCAACTTCCAGCAACCACCAGCTTGGTCAATAAGCAGCTGTTAGCATCAAGGCAATGCTCTCCACAAGCAAAAAGATTCTGACATGCTGAAGACTCAGGTGATAGTTAGCATTTTTTAGCAATAAAATTATTTTAAATTATGTATGTTTTTTAGACATAGTACTATTGTTGAGTTGTTTCAGTCACATTGACTCCTCCTTACTACATTTTGGGTTTTTCTGGGCAAAGATACTGGAGTAGTTTGCCATTTCATTTTCTAGCTCATTTTACACAGAAGGGAACTGAAGCAAATAGGGTCAAATGACTTGGCCAGGGTTACATGTTTCATAGACCACAGTGTAGAGTAAACATAACTTTTAAATGCACTGGGAAACAAACAAACAAAAAATCATGTGACTCACTTTACTAAGATATTTGCTTTATTGCAATGGTCTGGAACTGAACCTGCAACAACTCCAAGGTATGCTTGTACTACTACTATTACTCCTAAGGTGGTGATTAATATTACTACTACTGGCTAGCATTTATGTAGTACATTAAAATTTGTACCTTAAAAGGGCAAATTACTTTATATATGTTTTCTCATTTGATCTTCATAATAACACTCTGAGACAGATGCTATTATTAACTCTACTTTACAGTTTAGGAAGCTGAAGCTGAGAAGAATCATGATTTACCCAGGGTCACAAAATTGAGTGCTAAGACAGGATTTGAACTCAATTCTTCCTGAGCCCAAATCCAACATTTTATCCTTTCTACCTCCTAGCTGTCCATAGCTAGCATTTTATATAGTGTTCTAAGGTTTGCAAAGTGTCTTATATATGTGATCTTATCTGATCCTCATAATAACCCTGTGAGATATGTGCTATTGTTGTTCCTACTATGATCACTACAAGTAATAATTGAACTCGTAATTTGTATATTTATGTTAGTGTTAAGGTTTACAGTATAATCAAAATTAAAGATAAAAGAAAAAAATAGAATGGTGACTTAGGTCAAAAGACTTGGCTCTGCCACTTACTAGATGTGTGACTTTGAGTGAGTTATTTAACCTGAATCTCAATTTCTTGGCCTGTGAAGTCAGATTATAAATTCTTGTATTCCTTTCTTCTTAGTATTGGGATGGGAACAAATGAGATCATAAATGTTAAGTCACTTTGTAAGCTGTGAATTTACTTTACCTCCCTCTGCTATAATAACACAATTAAAGTGTAAAGTATTATAAGACATGGGTCTTTTCTTTGAAAAGCTTATAATTTAATTGGGAAGGGGAAGATAGTGATGAAAAGGAAGGACATCAGTGAAGTAACTAGACAGAGTCCTTGATCAAGTGCTAAATTGTATAGTATGGACCTTAAAGGGATTTAGAAAAGGGAAGGATCATTGTGAGCTAACATCTGTCAGGAACGACTTGATTATGGGATTGAGATATGTTGGGCCTTGGAAGATGAGTAAAGTGCTTGAATTGACAGAGAATGGGACAAAGCATTTAAGGTGGGTGAATTAGGGCGATGCAAAAAGTATGGCAACTGTGGGGGATAGGAACAAGAGACTTTATCTCCCATTCTGACAGAAGGGGGGAGTCCTCTTTAACAAGTAGTCAGATAAAAAATTAAATAGTTAAAAAAGGAGAATGAGGGGGAAGTGATAACAAAGTTATTGAATTCATACTCTCATTTTATTACATTCAAACTCTTTTCTCTTTCCTTTTTTATTCCTCTGAACTTTTACTTTTCTTCTATCCTCAGAAAATTTTCTCTTTCCTTCAAAGAAAAAGATCCATGAAATTACTTCATATTCAGCAGATCCTATACATTTTCTAATATCAATCATTGCAGTACCTGTAGGTTACATAAATGGCTCTTCAATAAGCTTACATTACACATCTATAAGGCACCACGTGGGTGAAACTCAAAGTAATATATTCCCAGTTTTGGCTTTTAGTTCATATCTCTCTCTGCCAGAACATTGGGAAGTAATTGAAACCTGTGAAGGGTATGTTTAGAGAGATCAATAAGCAAAGAATTACACTAATGAATGCCTGAGTAACAAAAGCATTAATCAGAACTACAGCAGTGTCTTGATTGGAGAAGGCGGGCAGTTAGAAGAGGGGGTGGAGAGCACAGAGAAGCTAAAGTATATGAGGGAGGAACCCTATTTTAAATACCCATCTAATAACATTATTCAAGGACAAATGATTAGGCTCCAAATTCAAAATTTCAAGAGTTTTAAAAGGCCTAATCATTCTTCATGCTTAGTTCTTTTCCTCTAAATTTTGTGAGAGGAATTAATCAGAGGAGTTTCCTGATCATTTTGATGAACTTCGTAGAAGATGAGTTTGTATAAAACTTTTGGTTGTCCTTACTTCTTCTGTCCCTATAGTGGAAAACTTTTGGTTAAGTGTCTAGGACCGGGTCCATCCCTATTATTATTTGGTGGACTGGGTTGCTTAGATAGGGAACTCAATTTGAGAAGTCACTGGTTTTTGCTAGCCTATGAAAAAGAGAACATTTTTCCTTTTTCTCATTTTCTCTCCATATTTTTTAATAGAGCATAGTTTAGGGATGAGAAGGATGGGCATTACTCCTTTTCCAACCCCCAAGAACTATAAATGACTGCTCTGGGGCAGAAGCACATGATAACTTTATGGACTGTCCAGCAACTATATGAGCACTTGTCAGAGACTGGAAACCTAAAAGAGGACTTTATCAGGCCAAATGATAGCAACAGCCAGGGCGATGATTTTTCTTTTTTAAGAATTCTGGGGGAAAGGTCAGCCAGGTGGTACAATGGATAGAGCATAGGTCCAAAAGTCAGGATGGTCTGAGTTCAAATCCAGTCTCAAACATTTACTAGCTATGTGTCCCTGGGCAAGTCATTTAACCCCAATTGCCTCCAAAAATAAATAAATAAAATGAAAAACAAAAACAAAAACAAACAAACAAAAAACCCAAAGAATTCCTGGGGAAGAACATGGCAGAGAAAAACAGGTGCTGCTAATGTAATCTAAAAGATAAGGCCAGAAATAATATTCTGAACAGCAATCTATGTAGAATTCAGGATTGTTATCTAGAGAAATGAGACATTTCTGAGAATTGAAAAATTGCTTCTCAGAAGGAGAAAAACATGGTCCTTATAGCTCCTATAGTTGGAGAAACACTTCAGGGCTAAAGACACATTATGGGTAATTAGGAGGTCTATATTTTGCTCCCTATTGTTATCATGGGGTATTCACACAGTGTGGACCAAATGGGAAGGCCCCATGTCTACCTTGTCTATTCAGCAATCTTATTGTGTGTTTGACTTCTTGGAAGGAGTCCAAGCCACAGGGTTTTCTATGAGTCTGAGAAGGATTATATATGACTCTGTGAGAGATGGAGATTCATTGGAATGTCATTGTGTTTCCCCTCTAGAAACTCTAGCCTCAGTTTCATGGGAACATAGATTCAGAGCTTAAAGAGACCTTAAAAACCATCATTACAAACCTTCATTTAAAAGGCGAGAATACTAAAGTGAATATACCAAAACTTCTCTTCTTTCCTGAAGCATCCCCACATGCACTACACATATATTGCCTCCTTCTCCTCCTCTCCTTTTGCTGAGGATCTTGCCTCTTTACTGAAAAATTTGAGGCCATTTGATGTGAGCTCTTTTTTTCTCTTTCCCTTTATCTCAAAAAATCCTTGACATAATCTTCTACTTTTTTCTCCCCATCTCTGACAATAAGGTGGTCTTTCTCTGCCAAGACCAGCTCTGCAGATGTGCAGTTGATCTCTTCCCTCCTTTCATCTCTAACAAATTGAAACCTTGATCATCATCCCCACCTCAATCTTCCACCTCTACATCTTCCTATGCATTGCTTCCTTTCCTTCCCTACTACCTCCAGACAAAACCAAGTTTTCCCCATCCAAAAACCAAACAACAATACCTGAATGCTATGTAATTATAATGACTAAGCTTGGCTTGAAGAAAACATAAACAAGGGCACTTCCCAACTTCCACTTAAGAAATAGAGAACTACAGTTGAATAGCAATGCATATGCTGTCAAACTCAGTTGATATATTGGTCTTTTTTTTTTTTACAAAACTGTTTTTTTTAACCTTTTTTATTATTGTTTGGGGTGCTCTCTGAAGAGTAGAGTGATGTATTTAGAAATGGAGGTGATATATAAACAAAAATTAGTGATTGGTTGATAGTCTATATTTCACTGTCAACTCAGTTTCCTCATCTTTAAAATGAGGATAATAATAATAAGATCAATCTCCCAGGACTGTTGTAAGATTAAATGAGATCAAATGAGTTAAGAATTGTAAAGTGTTATTTATAGCTTAGTAGGCAGTAGTATTAAGTGTTTGCTATCATCATCATCATAACATTAGAATTTCTTTTTTTTGTTTAAAAAATTAATGAATTTCTTATATATCACAAACATCATCTAATTTTTGTGCCTGTTATTATATAAACACCTCTAGGAAGTGAAGTCTTTTACAGCTCTAGACCTATGATCCTTTGTTCTTCCTTTGAAACTTACCTCTTCATATGAAATATTTCTCTAGCTCACTTAGCCCACCATACTAAAAGTGCCACACATCAGACCATGATTCATTTCCTCATCCGATCTAGCTACCCAATCACCCACTCAAGCCCTATGCCACCTGCCAGTCACCCCACACGTATGCCCTCAGCTATCTCCCCTCCTTATCTCCCATCCATACTTTCTATCTGTTGCTCTGACCACAATGATAAAATTAACATAAAATTATAATTGTTATTATTTCTGGAAAAGTTGTGTCAGTTGATTGTCCTATACACCAATTCAACATCTTGATGACTTCCCAGAGCAAAACTCTTTTCCCTGGCTACCATTATCTTAAAGCAAGAGTTCTTCAATTTATTTTAGTTGAGAGTAATGAAAGTAAAGATTTTTTTTTCCTGTCCAAGTTCACTGACCCTCTGAAATCTATCCACAGACTAAGAACCCTTTCCTAATCTGTTGTCCTCCTCTATTAGAAGATAAGCTCTTTGAGTGCAAAGGCCTTCTCTCTTTTTATATGTTTATCTCTGGTTTGTGGCATATGATAAGTGTTAAATAAATGTTTATGTACACATTAACTCTCTTCTTCCTTTTCCTTTCCTTACTCTATGTCTACCTGAGTCACTATGATCTAACCGTGACAAGTGATAACTCTTTTTTAATTGTTTTGGTAACTAGTGAATCAAGTTAAGCCAAAGAGTATCTAGCAGACTCTTAGCTCTCAAAGAAAGTAGAAAATTTTAGAGCTAGGAGAAAAAAAAATATTTCATTTTCCAAGGGAAATAGCTATTAATTTTTACACATAAGGCAAGCATTGGTAGGTGACAGTTAACTTTGGGGGCATCTATAGATGATAGAAGCCCACACTAGCACACTGACATTTTTATACTACTGAAGGAGACAGCACCCAGGCTGGTGATGAGCTCACTTGGGTTGGTGATGTGAGCACCTAAGTTTAAATACCCTGGGACAAAAGTCCAGTTACTGTATGTTAGTTACTGCCTTTCATTTTCTTCACAATGTATAGGTAAAGAAGTGGACAGTAGCAAAAAATTTAGTGCGCTCTCTCTCTCTCTCTCTCTCTCTCTCTCTCTCTCTCTCTCTCTCTCTCTCTCTCTGTCTCTCTCTCTCTCCCTCTTACACTCTTACAAAAAAAGAAAACAATACAGACCAATATATACACAAACATCCTTCAATGACTGTGTATGTGTGTTTGTGTGTGTTTGTGTGTGTGTGTGTGTGTGCTCTTCATAATCTCATAACTTGAATTTTGGTCTTCTAAATTGGTCAATTGGTCTTTCAAAGTGGGTCATTCATGATCACAGCCTATTGCTTTGACTCAAATGTGCAAGATTGAAGTTAAAACCAAAATGAGATAATTTTAAACAAGGAAACAATTTTCATTTGTTTTGTATAAGTGAATTCTAAAGACTGCAGTGATAGTAAGTAGAACATAATTACAGAAAATCACATAAAAATCTGAATGATTTAACTTCACTTGAAAGGCTAAACATCAAAAATCGCACTTTAGTTTACATTTCTTTCAATTATATGTATAAAATAGTTTTCACTGAGGTTCACTTTGTGTCACCTAAATAAATCAATTTTTTCACAAATGTTTATGTCTAAGAAATAGTCTTCCTTGTACTTTAATAAAATTTCTTCTTGTTTAATACTTGATGAAAAAGCAGGAAAATTAACTGTCTCGTCCAAATAATAATTCTTCATCTCAGGATCATTATTGAGTTCCTCCTTAGCTTCCTCTTCTTATATAAACAGTAATTACAGTGTTTTTTTTACATTACATTGCAATTCATCTAATGAAAATTTTGCTTAGAAATTGAGTTTCACTAATTCAGCAAACATGTATTAAGTGCCTACTATAAAGACAAAGAACAATATAGTCTCTATCCTAAAGCATATTTCATCCTAATGAGAAAAAGGAAATATTTAAATTAAAATTTCATGTATTCAATATAAAATATAAGACATTCTTTAAAAAATAAATGGCCTTGATACAAATACATATATAAGCATATGAACACACACACACACACACACACACACACACACACACACACACACAAACACTTAAGTACCTGGGTAACACAGTGCCTAGAACAATGGATTTATATTCAGGAAGACCTCATGAACCTGAATAAATGATTTAACCCCTCTCAGCTTCAGTTTTCTTATTTGTAGAGTAAGTATAATAATAGCACCTAAGTTATAGAGTGGTTGAGAGAATCAAATAAGATAAAACATGTTAAAGTCCTTTGAAAACTTCCAAGAAACAAACTTCTAAAATTTATTATTATTACTATTATATCTGCCTTCCTACACCCCCCTCTTTAATGGAAAGTCAGGTCCTGCTAAGCTGGATTTCTGTATGTTCCTCACCATCTATACCCCATCTAGAAGGAATATAGTCCCTTCCAAAGAAAAGCTAGGAGAGCTTAAAAACCCCAGTCAACCGTAAGTAAGGCTTGGAGTACTGGCCAAAGCCCCCTTTTCCTACTGGCAGGGAAGTTTGAATATCAACTAGCTGTCAAATCACTAGCTAAATGAGCTGAACCTTGACTATACCCCAGGTCTGAGTTCCCCATTCCGTGACCGCAATACCTGGTCCTATTTGACTCAGATAATAATCTTAAGAAAACTCACCCTGCTTTGCCCATATTAGATGCTTCTAACTCCATAGAAGACTCCAAAGAATTTTGTGTCCACCCTCCCTGACTGCCCCTTCATTTTGTGACCTTCTTCATTGATAAACCTGGCTTGCTTTATTTTCTCTCTGTCTCCTTAGTTTTGTCAGGCGATGCTCTGTCCCTCAGCCGTACTAGTTGTCTCCTTCAAGTAATTGTTCAGGGTTATAATGATTTAGACCAGCATCCACAGCTACTTCCCAAGTCGTAACTTGGGGAGGATAGAATCACAATGATTGAATTAAGAAATATACCTCCAATAGCAGGAGGTACTTCTTTCTTTCAGGCAGTGACAAGGGGCCTTGCCTATATGTTCCTTAGTCTTTTTCATCTTGCAACATGTGTCAGATAAGGGAGATTGCTGCCTTTACCCTATAGTGGACTTGGTATGCTAAACCTTCCTAAGTTTGTATTAAGACACTATCTCCCATCTCTGCCTTTGCCCTGGCCATTTCCCCATACCTGGAACATACTATACTATCACCTTACTTCTGTCTGCATCACAGAATCTCTCTTTCTTCAATATGTTGCTGAAGAACCACCTTCGTGCATGCTCTTTCCTAATTCCTCCAACTAATATTGCTTTCATTTCCTAACCACCTTGATTTCAACTATCATTTATTTCATTTGCATTTATTGTCTTTCTTTTTCTCTTTCTCTTTTTCTCTCCCTGTATTTATGTATATAGATAGATATAGATGCATTATTATATGCAATATGCATTAATCTCTCTCTACACCCACACCCACACACCCACACCCACCCACCCACACACACACACACACACACACACACACACACACACACACACATTTACATATATCGTCTTTCCCAATAGAATCCACATAACCCCCAAATTGGGATTTCTTTCAATTTTTTATGATCTCTGTTCCTGGGCCTAGCACAAATAAGTGCTTACTATATCTTTTTTGATTCATTGATTGTTGAAGAATAGACAATCTATCTGTTCTGCAGTTTCCTTGACTATAAAATGAGAAATGATCTTGAAGGCCCTTTGCATCTCTAAATCTATGACCCTATGAACCTGCTTTACTAGTCACAGTTCAATAATGCAATTATATTTCTAAGTAGGTAAAGTGTGATAGAATATAATGTGGCAACCATTTAGTGTTCAGTGAATGTAGAGTCTAAATCCTGCCAGTAGTTTTTAAAGATGAACTCATATATATAGAATCCTTCTTCTGCACCTACCACCTTGGAGCGTGCTCAGTCAGAATTGCAGTCATGCACATGGAAACTCAGTGTAGGTCTATTTCTAAGCATGTGTGATAGATTGATCATTCCAGTCAGTCAGCCAATTCCCTCCACACTGAAGCCTTTCCTTGGAGATTACCTACCATTTATACTCTATGTATCTTGTATGTACATAGTTGCTTTCATGTTATCTCCCCCATTAGAATGTGAGCCGCTTGAGGGTAGGAACCATGATTTTGCCTTTCTTTACATCTCCAGCACTTAGCATAAGCACTGGAACAAACAATGAGTTAATAAATGTTCATTGATTGGCTAATTGGCCCTATGAGTCTCCGTGTCAGCCATCAATAGTCTGGATTCTAAAGTTCACTCCTCATTCCTTGGGACCTCCAAGATGAACTGTCTGGCTGCAAACCCCAGCACAAATTCCACCCCTAGCACTCCTGTTTGCTTATTCTTCTGACCTTTAAAAACCCACAAGGTTGTAGCCTCCAATCTCCTTCACCTGAATTCAAACCTAGACTCAGATACTTACTGTATCATCCTGGGCAATTCATTTAACATATTGCTGCCTCAGCTTCCTCATCTATGAAATGAGGATAATAATACCACCTACTCCCTATGCTGTTGTGAGAATTAAAGAAAATATTTGTGAGGAGCTTTGCAAACCTTAAAGTACTGTAGTAACATTAGATAATATTGTCTTTAATGAAAGAACAAATTTCAAGGCACAGAACCAAGGACTGTATTTCTGGACCACATGTTGGTCTCCGATGGGGAGAGTCTGAGTACTCTTCCATTACATCATTGTCTCTCTCCTCTCTTTGGAGCATGACTAGGCAGGAAAGAGCAGAAAGAGAAGGGAATTAGGGCCTTTTTAAAATCCTCCTACTTCTAGCTATATAGCCAATCAAAAAGATTCCTGTTCATCACACAGCTAGAAGACTGATGCCAACAGCAAAATATCTGCTCATGTTCCCATCCAGGGCAGTTCCATTAGATTCCATCATGATTTTTTAGAAGAAGGCTTCCCAGCTTCTTCCATGTGGATTATTGCATTTGCTAAACTCTCCATTATACTGTATTTGCATGGATTAAGTGGTCTCATTTTTTTTAGACTGTATCCCATTCCCCTTTTGCATTTAATCAAGTCTTACTTTTTACCCAATGGTAGGAAAACTGAAGTGCCCCGTAATCTTTGAACCATTCCTTGACTTAGTGAATGGACTGATGTAGGATTTGTGCCCACTCAGGCTGCTTGCACTACACAATTCTTCAAATGATAGCTAGTGGGTCCACACGACTGCAAAATCCAAAAATTGGAATAATCCTTGTGACAAGAGCTGAATGTGACTGCTTAATGTATTCTCATATATTGGCCCAACAGATTTTTACTCTATTAAAAAGCCTGCAACCATATTTGCCCCTTGGGCTAACCTCTGGGTTTCCTGTTGGTCTTTGGGTAGTGAATATTCCTGTGATATTTATGCCACTATGTAGATTATAACTTGGCCATCCTGGATCCTGGGTCTGTCTATAGGAATAATGTACTGTAAGTTTTTGTTCTGTATCCTTTGCTGTATTAAAATGTTGATTTAACCTGCCATAGTGAGTATTTTCTTTATTTTAAAAAATATTTATTTATTTTTAGTTTTCAACATTCACTTCTACAGGATTTTGAGTTCTAAATTTTCTCTCTATCTCTCCCCTGCCCTTAACCCATGACAGCATGCATTCTGATTATCCCTTCCCCCAATCTGCCCTCCCTTTTATCACCCCACCTTATACTATCCCCTTTCCTTTCTATTTTCTTGAAGGGCAGGATAGATTTCTATACCCCATTGCCTGTGTATCATTTCCCAGTTGTATGTAAAAACTATTTTTAACATTTGTTCATAAAACTTTGAGTTCCAAATTTTCCCCTTCCTCCCTCCCCAACCATCTTCAATAAGAAGGCAAGTGATTCGATATAGGTTAGAGAGTAGTATTTTCTTAGCTGCAACCCTGAAATCTAAAAGATGTTGTGAAACTTAATGTTCTAAAGGTAGAGGGATCTTTGAAATCTTTCTTTGGTGCCCCATATGTTGAACCTACATGTGAGGATCACCTATTCCAGGTATATTGGCAGCTGTCACTATGATTAGCTCTATTATTAGAATCAGCAAATCACAGGGCCCTCATGCCTATCCCTTAAAGACTTGTCCCCTTGATATTTGCTGTCTTCATGGCAATTGTCTCATTTGTCTAAAAATAAAATTAAGCTAAGTCATTTGCATTTTAATAGATCTCTAATTCTATTTAGCTGTGAATTTCTACTTTATACTACTCACCCAAGAATACTCATTTTCTTTAAAAAGATGAAAAAACACTAATTCTTTTAGACAAAAAAAAATGTACGTGGAGTGAAGAATTCCCCAAATTTTCATTATTTAGTGCCAAGAAGTATAAGGGAATACAAATAGCTAGCTAGCACTTATATAGCACTTTAAGGTATGAAAAGTACTTTACAACTATTTTCTCATTTCATTCATAAGCACAATAATCCTGGGCAATAAGTGCTATTATTATCCCCATTTTATAGATGAGGAAACTGAGGCAGACAAAGATTAAGTGACTCATCCACAGTCACACAACTAGTGTTGAAGGTCAAGTATGAATTCATACTCCAATTCATCCACTCTTTTCACTGCACAACCTAGCTACCAACGATATATATTACTTATGTGAAATCTCCTTGTAAATTAGAGTTTTTAAAAGTTAGCCTTTTCAGCTTATTATTGAAGGGTTAATTTTCATAGGAGTTAACATTAATTTATATGCAAATATAAATACAAGAGCAAAAGCCAAGCAGAAATCTGAGCACCTTTTAAAGTTGTGGAAAAAAGCCAAAGCCTCATCGGTGACTTGCACATAGGAGAAGCATTAGGTTTTTTGAAGGCTTGAATTGAAGTAAGGTTATGGAAACAACTTCATGTGCCAAATGAAAAACTTTTCCTTTGTCAAGTAACATCCTCATTTGAATTGCATAGCATCTTGATTATTTTTGGTTTTGAAGATTTTATGTTTAAGTCTATTCTTTTCCATGAGCTTTCTCACTTAATTTCACAAAGTGAACTTTTCAAAGATGTTAATAAATAATTGATTCATGGTAGTGTTCCATAATGCAGAAAATTTCCAGTTCATGTATTTTGCCATCATATAATTAAAATATTTTGAAGATGTTGCATACCAATAATAATGGCTCCAAGTTTCATAGTAGTTTAAAGTTTATTATTCATTTTCCTCAAAGCAACTCCATGATTTATATAGAAAAATTATTAATACCCCCTTTAACATTGGAGGAAAGTATGAACAAAGTTGAATAATTATTTCATGGTCACAGTAAATATCAGATCCAGAATTGGAACACATGTTATTATTCTGTCTTTCAAACATGTTGTCACCCCAATAATTGTTAGTGAAAGAAGTTTTGTCTAGAAGGGTTTTCAAGTAAAATAGTATTTAGAAAATAATTATTAATAATAACTATAATGAATCATATTTATATAGTACTCTCAGGATTACAGAGAAATTTCCATATATTATTTCATTTTATTCTCTCAACAGCCTTGTGAGTCAGAAGCTATTATTTTCCTCATTTTACAAATGAGGAAACTGGAACCAAGAGAGGTTAAGTGACTTGTCAATGGTCATACTGCTAGTAAGTGATTGAGACAGGATTCCAGATCAACTCTCCTTAATTCCATATCCAGCCTTCTACTTACTATACAAATGCAAACACACATTTCTCTGGCAAACAGTCTGAACCTACCAATGGTTTGGGGATCATGCCTTATGATGCTATCACTTTAATTGTTGTTAGCTGAAAATTCCCCTAGCCATAGTGTGAAGGAGGTGATGATATCCATAACTTGTTTCAGAATCTAATCCAATCTTCTATACTAGAATTGTCAAACATGCTGTATGGGCTGACAGACAACAATATACCCGAGTGCAGCCTGAACCAGATTAAAATGTAATTGGTAAATATTTAACAAAAAATACAATAAAACATGAATAACAATGCATTTTAAAACTAACCGGTATATGGCCCTCAGGGATCTTTATTATATAGATTAGTAATCCTTGTTTCTATTTGAGTTTGATACCACTGTTTTGACCTTAAAAAAGAGTTAGCACTTCTAAAACATCTCTCTTTTTTTCCATTTACTGTTGAATAAGTTAATATCAAAAGAGTGGCTGCAAAGCTGTTTTCAAGCTGTTATTGTCCCACTCTGTTGCTCAACTACTTTCTGAAATACAACTATATACTGGGCAAATAAATCAAAATATGCATATGTATTTCTACAAGAATAAATGGAACCTATCTTTTGAAAGATGAGGTGTGAAATTAAAAGTTTTCCAATGATTACGATCACAGTCTCCTGGAGTTTCTCCCAAAGATGAAGATGAAACATAAAGCAAAAGGCAGAAGGATTTATTTTTTTTTAATGTTTGCAGGAACTGTTTTGTTAACTTCCCAAAAGCATTTTGAACAAAAATAAGCACCTACAGGGTTATGGGAAAACAAGACCACTAATGCACTGTGGGTGGAGCTGTGACATGATAGAAACATTTAGGATATTAATTTGTAATTATGCTAGAAATATGATTTCTCTCCTTGTCCCCCTTGACACAGAATCCTACTACAAGGCATCAAAACCCATGAAGGTAAAAGATAGATTAAAAAAAGTTCAATATGTACAAAAATATTCATAGTAGAAATCTTTGGTAGTAAAGAACAGGAAATAAAGTGGGTGTTCATAAATTGGAAAATAGCTGAAAAAATTGTAGTGCATTAATATAATGGAATATTATTATACTGTAAAGAATATTGAATATGAGTACTTTAAGGAATATAGGATGGTTTGTATGATCAGATACAGAATGAAATAAGCAAATATAGAATATACATAACAAATTCAATAATATAAATGAAAAGGTCCTTAATAGGATGATGAACTCTGAATAACTTAAAAGCTAATAATGATCTTGGAGAAAATACAATGAAACATACTTCTGTTTTAATATCAGGAGTAAGGAAATTATGAGGGCAGAATATTATAAACATTATCAACAAGGTCACCATATCAGTAACATTTATTTAGTTGTTCTACTTTGTTCAAAAGAGAATTCATTATAGAATAGTACAGAAAAAGAGAGCAGTATTTCCAGAAATGATTATGACATAAAAGTGAAAGTTATCAATAAAACTTCTCTTTAAAGGGCCTCTACAGTAAAATCAGTCTAGCAATTCATATTTTCACATTATAAAGTCAGGGATCAACTTTATTACTTTTTCATCTATATGAAATCCTTCTTGAATGCCTCCACATAGCACAGAGGTGACCCTGGATTCTCAAAGGCTCTTCTAGGAAAGCAAAAACACTAGCAGGTCCTAGGTGAGAAGTGTTCAAGTATGGTCCTCTTGGTGAACTGCACATCCATTGCCTGAGATCAGTCTCAGGAAATTTAGACAGATTCATGAACAAACTGTCTATAGGGTAAAAGTTGACCACTTCCAACCACACTGATGAAATTATAGATTGTTGAAGAAGATATGTCAAGCACAATAGCTATCCACACACAGCTAGGCTCACCTAGGACCTTTAAGAATCCAAGTCCTTCATATGCACTTTAAGAAGCCCAGGCCTTTATCTCACAATTTGCCCTTGGTTCATTTTTATGGAGTTCAGTGTCTCCTCAGTAAGGGAAACTTAGTCCTCCAGTGCTTGCATGGCCAGGTCAGATTTCTCTGAAATTATTTTTTTTTTGGCTTTGTTCTAGAATAGGCCTGCACAACATACAGCCCACCAAAGCATTTCCTTTACATACAAAAGATGTTTTCATCTACATTTTTGGGTGGCCATCAGAGACTCTTTAACCTGCTGCAAGCAGCCTGAGGGCCATAAGCAGCCCTTGGATTGTAGGTTACATAGGCTTGTTCTACGAGCTCTTTCCCAACAAAGGGGAGGAAGTAAAAATGTTACCCAAACATAAGTATGAATCAAGTATGAAACAGGTAAACCGAAAAAAGAATGTTCAGCAGTAAAGATGTCAACCTGAAATAGACTACCAAAATAGCAAAAACTAGGATCTTTAATTGAGGCAAGGGAATTGCAATTTGGAGTCACCATAGCACCAAAGTACTGGAGTGCCCAAGAGGGGCAGAGGGGGGCAGGGTTAAATATATTTCAACAGGGAGGGGTCTTATGGAAGGCACAGACTCAAGAAGCTGTTATCTGAGTTGTTTTATATAACAACTGAAAGTTCATAGAGAAAGCTACTGGTGGTTTCCATAGTTGTCTTTTAACTGGTTTTGATGGCCCTCAGTTTATAGCTCTGAGATCAGGCGAGTCAGCTGTATAGAACAAAGAGAACCATAGAATGATTGCAATTAATTGAGAGACTAATATTCAAGACAATTGGGACATTTGCCATCAGTTTCCTTTGGGGTGCTGCTAATTAGTCATTTTACATTTCATGTCTACTAAGTACAGCCCAATCAATGCCAAGTGGACTCTTTCATTACAGTGGCTACTTTCTCTCCACATGTCACTCTTTTCCATTAGATCAATTTGCCTTACTGCCATTTTAATTGCAACTGCTCCAGTATTTACTACATTGGTGCTTGAGTATTTAGGAAGGAGGGAATATGCCAGCAGCCTTTCAAGATCTCACTAAACTCTGTACCAGAGAAAAGAAAACACAAACAGGAGGTGGCTCCATTTCAGATATATGCTAGCCTTTGAAGCCATGAGATAGATCATGGTTTGTGAGTGGGTAGAGCAAAGAACATCCCTAAGAAGCGGTAACACCCATAATGTCCCCAAGGAGCTCATACAATCATCTGAGAAGGGATTGATCTTTTAGTATATTCACAAAATTCTAGTCCAATTCAGATTTTCTTTCACTACAAAGTACGAACATCCTTGTCATCATGGTAAACAAGAAGCAGATTATATCTGTGCCTACTCTAAATTGTTTAGAAGCAAAGTGTGTGGCATAAAGCATTTGAATCTGAACTTGTTAGGAAACGTACTATGGAGACCAAGTTTAGTTTGAGCCCATTCTCCCCAGAAACTGAAGTGGTATAGGGAAAAGTGTACTTTTCTAGGTGTTGGGGCAGGGGGGAGGAAGTCTGTTCTTTTTTTCTTATTATAATTTTGAAGTAAATATCCTTTTGGAAAAGCTAATTGGTGCTAATGGCTTAAGTGGAACTCAGGTGTTAATTCATGGGTGGTCAAAAGGTAAGGGGAACAAAATGGAATGGAGATTAAAGATAATGACATTATTATAGAAGAAATTGTAGGAGAAACCCCCCAATTATTCAAGGTTACACCTAGGACACTGAGGGTGAAAAGTAGCTGGCCTTGCTTTGGAAGAATGTAGTTAGAATTCTTACTACAGCAGAAAGAAGCAGTCCCAGGGATACAAGGTTGGGGAAGGGCAATTAAATAATTAAAAAACTCCAAAACTAGGACAGTCTGCTGAAAACAAGCCTCATGAACTTCCATGCCTTAGACCAGCTGAGTTCTGGAATGGTAGGAATGTAGGAATGTAGGACTGCAACCATTACCATCATTAAGAAGAGTCAAGCAAACAGATTTGGAATGCAAGCACTGTTAGATGACAAGGATTTGTGGATCCTCCTGAAAGACTACTGGGAGAAAAATAGAAGACAAGAGCAAAAACTTGTAGTTACGTAGTTCCAGGACCACGACATTATTTTTGCCCTATAGCGGTTATGTTTAGAATATCTTTTACAGCCTTTCAGATGTAGGGAATATATAGAAAACACAATCAAAATCTGTTTATTGCATTTTTTTAATGTTTCAAAGCATTTTCCACCAGAACATCTTTCAAAGTTAATGAACTTCATGGTTTACTTTTCCAACGTCTGGTGATGTATCATGTTGATCTTGTGTTTTGGTCTAGTGTAAGAGAGGAGGGGCAGGGAGACAGTGTATATCTCAATTCAATTTGCTTAAATTAAATTCAGTTTAATTTAACAAAGATCATTAATCATCTCTTATATTCAGGGCATTCTGTTAGGCCCTAAGGATTAAAAAACAAAAATTGAAAATGACCATGCCCTCAAGGCGTTTACATTTTAGAATGGCTTGTATCTCCACAGATAATTGAATTTGTAGTGTATGAGTAAAGTAATACAAGGTAATATCAAGAGGAGAAGTGCTACTACAGGTCAGGAAAGCCTTTGTATTGATGGTGAAATATGAACTAGGCTTTGAAGAAAGTTAGGGGCTCTCTGAGACAGCATTGAGGAAAAAATGCATTCTAGGTGAGGCTGACCAGTTATTTAGAGAGTCAGGTATGAGATGCCATATGTGGGGCATAGGGAGCAGTGTAGTTTTATTTGACCGCAGGATGTGTTAAGGGATGAAATATGAAAGATGACTACTAAGAGAAGTGGGAATCAGACTGTGGAAAACTTTCTTGCTATTTTATTCGAGTCACAATGAGGAGCCATCGAATATATATGTGTGTGTGTGTGTGTGTGTGTGTATGTATATATATATATATATATATATATATATATATATATATGTATATATATGCATAGGTATGTATATATATGTATGTGTGTGTATATGTATGTGTGTATGTATATATGTATGTATATGTATATATGTATATATACTTATGTGTATATATGTGTGTGTGTGTGTGTGTGTGTGTGTGTGTGTGTGTATGATTTTTTTTTCTGAAGTGGAGTGAAGTGCTTTAAAAATACCAAATAGGCATCTATGCTGAGGAACATTTGGAGAAGGGAGAGACTGGAATCAGAAAAAGACATTAGAAGTCTACTACAATAGTCCAGGTAAGAGGCAACAAGAGCCTGAACTCGATTGGTGACTATGTGAATAGAGAGAGGAGGGATTGACTCCAACAGATGTTGCAAAGGTAGGTTTAACGTATTTGGTTATTGATTGGTTATTAGAGTTGAAGGAGAAGGTAGGGTCAAAGATATCTCCAAGGTTATGAACCTGATTGACTGAAAGTATCACTTTACTATCATCAAATGAGTTACTAAAGGTCATGAGAAATAGCTAGTATTATTCAGTTCTTTCTATACTTGGGAAGTTGAGGGGTTTTTCCTATATCTGCACAACAAGGTGAGAAGGAATAAGGAGTGTTCAGGAAATGGTTGAGTCTTCATTCAAAACCATAGAAGGCTATGAAATAATGCTTTAATCATCTAGAGAGAATTATAGGGTCTTGAGCATTGATGAAGGTAACAAGTACCACACAAATGTGGTGACATCTAGTGATTGGCAGAGCTAGGTAACAGTGGATAGAGGGCTGGACTTAGAAACCAAGAAGACCTATATTCAAATCTTGCCTCAGATACTTACTAGCATTGTGACCCTCAACAAGTCACATAATCTTTGTTTGCCTCAGTTTCCTCAACTGTAAAATGGAGATAAAAATAGAATCTCCCTCTCAGGACCATTGTAAAGCACTCAATACAGTGCCTGGCACATAATAGAACTTAATAGATCTTGTTTCTCCCTTCCTACCTCATAGAGTTGTTGTGAGAATGAATAAGATACATACATAAAATGCTTTGTAAATCTCGAAGCATCATACAAATATCATCATCATCATCTTTGACTGAATCAGCCATGCCCTTTGGGCCTAAATAGAATAGGCAAGCTTTCAATGATTTCAAGATTGGAAACAGAGGTCAGAGAAGTTGTGGAGAGAGATCCTAAAGGGGAAAAAGGTTTTCTGTCTCCTACCCCAACCCCACAGTCAGGATTCTCAGTAGCAGAGCCACTTCCTTAGAAGGGAGAACACTATCCAGTACTTGGAGGATTAGTTTAAGAGAGTTTGAGCATAGTTGAGGGAGCAGAATGTTGAATGCTGCTGACTATGAACTGACCTTGCCTAGTCCCAAAGCTGCAAATTGCCTGAGGGCAACTGATCCCAGTTAAAAAGAGAACTCTCTCAAAATCAACTGAAAAAAAGAAAAGCTCCCTAGTCTCCTCCAGCCTTCTCAGCAGACTTCAGGTTGTTATGCAAAACAAGTTGCATGGCAACTTCCTGAGGCCGTGTTTCCCACAGTACTCCCTCCCAGTTGAAGTGTACTTAACCCTGAACCCCTCTGCCCTTCTTGGGCACTCCAGCACTTTGGTGTTGCATGTCACGCCTGAATTGCAATCCCCTCACCTTGGTTAAAAAGATGCTGGTTTTTACTGTTTTGGCAGTCTTCTTTATTTCAGGTTGACAAGAGAAAAGCACTCCAGATGGATAACATGCAGTCACTCAAGGGAGGAAGTAGGTTCCAGGAGCAGGAATGCTACCAGCAGAAAAGTGCCAACTGTGGGCCATGAGAGATCTAGCCCTGGCAACTGAGGGTCCGGCTGTGGAGAGGTGCAGACCCTGGGAGCCTTGATAAGCATCCCACCCAGCTGAGATCTTGTATTTAGGGAGAAGTTTTTTGAGGCCTCACTGAAAAGAGAATGGACTCACAGGCCCTGCAATTTTAGAGTAATGTGCCTCACTAGGATATTATCCTATTTGTGCTCATTCTTCCCACAGATGCTATGTATATTAATGAGAGAATACACTCTAGATTTAACTGGGGAGAGAACTGTTTTATAGATTCTGTTTTACTCCCAGGGTATTTACTGAACCCAAAGGTAGCCATACTCTCTGGTATATCAAACCCACTAGTTTGCATGCAAGTTGGGAGAGAAGACTAGAGGGGTTTCTATGTGCTGCCATTAAAAAAATAGAAAAAAGGAATGAGATTGCAATTGTTAACGATCATATCTGATCATTACCCCATAGAAATCATAAAAGTCTGATGAAAAGTCATCAAAGTACTGCTCTGTGTTCATAGGTTCTTAAAGAATACATGTGAAAAATAGAATAAAATAAAACAAGAAAAACAACCCTGCAAAGAACAACCTATTTCCTCTCAGGGTTGACGGAATACATTCAACTGATTAGGTTAAAGATCTCAAAATAAAGAATAATAGATTTCAAAATAGAAGGAATTTTCTAGGTCAAATTCAATCATTTTATAGGTAAGGACATGGAAACCTAGAGATCAACAGGCAGAAAGTAACAAGAGTCAGGATTTGAACTCTGACTCCAAATCTAACATCCTTTTTACTTCACCATGTTTCTCCCAAGCAAAACTACATCAGGAGAGTCACTAGATAGCCTTAAACCACTCACTTCTGGTTAACAGCTGATTGTACTAATTAATTATACGAAGAATCATCTTATGTAGAAACTTGGACAAAGACAAATTTAGACACAGCCAAATGTCCTTTGGAGCAATACAGAGCTAAAAGCCAATGCTGTTGGCCACTCATGGTAGTGTATCTTCTAGATATAAACTAACTGATCAAGAAGCATGACATCATGGTGAGATTAACAGAATGGAGATCAGAAGGCCTGGATTCTCTTTACCACTCTATCACTGGTTAGCTATGTGACCAGGGGCAAGTCACTTAACCTCTGAGTCTCATCTAAATAATGAGGGAATTGAGCTAAGTAGCTAGTATTTATATAGTGCTTTAAGGTTTTTGGAACATTTTACATGTTATTTCACTTGATCCTTGAAACCTAGTGAAGGAGGTGCTATTATTATCCCCATTTTACAAATTAGGAAACTGAGGCCGAGAGAGATTAAGTGATTTGTCCAACAACATACAGCTAAGTAAAAGTCTGAGGCAGGAGCTGAACTTTGATATTTCTATCTCCAAATCCATAATTCATATACCTTGACACCTAGATAACTTATAAGATATTCAGTTCCTAAATTCCATGATTTTAAACAGGGAAAGGAATCAAATGGAAAAGGCAAGATGCCTTTAGGATGACTGAATAGCAATGCTCAAGACCTTCTGGAGGGCCCAAGAGCACAGATACTATCTGAGAACATAAATAAAAGTGAGGCCTGTGCCTACCACAGATATTTCCTGCCCTCCTTCACCTCTTCATTTTCAAGAACCAGTAATCTATACCAGACACAATTTAATAGAAGGGTGAGGTCACCAACAGTGAAGTTCTGGGATGTAGCAAGTTTGTTAAGGTTGGAAGCAATGCTCACTATTGAATAATTTGATTGGCATGTGTGAAGAATTGGTAACATAGTAATCAAAGTTATTGTATGGCAAGCTACAGTATAGGTAAATTCCAGGAGACACAGCAGAAATTACAGTAGATAGAGAGCTGGACTTAGAATCAGGAAGCTCTAGGTTCAAATCCTGCTTTAGATATTTACTAGCTATGTGACCTGAGGCAAATCACCTGCTCTTGACCTCAGTTTCTTCATCTATAAAATGGGGCCAATAATAGCATATATCTTTTGAAGTTGTGAGGATCAAATATAATATTATATATGAAGGACTTTGTAAATGCAGTTAATAAATAAAATAATAACAGCTAGCATTTATATAGCACTTTGAGGCTTACAAAGAATTTAAAAATATTTTTGTGTTTTATCCTCATAACAACCTTTCCAACCTATTAACAGAAGAACTGAGATCTTTTTTTCCTTATTGGTGAGAGCTGAATAATGAAAAAGCAATGGAAAAAGTGTAGTGAGTGTCCTGAGGATTCTCTCTCGGGGGTATTGTTTGAAATTTTGTGAATCTGCTTATTTTTGATGGCTAAATTTAGTCCTGTCCTTTAAATGCTTGCAAAATTTTGGGAATAAATGCATCCAGAGACAAAAAAATCAAACTAATTTGTTTTTATTGATTGTAATAACAATAGAGATTTCATATTTTTGAAGAGGAAATATCTCCAAATTATTCTAACATTGCTGATAGAAACAGAGATTCTAATCATTGAAAGGGACTACGTATAATATTTAGGCCAAACTTTCATTTAACAGTCTAGGGAGTGGGTCAGAGAGAAGAATGAGTTTCCTAAGATCCTGTAGCTAGCAAGACGCCAAAATGATTTTTGTGAGTTTTTTTTTTGGGGGGGAGAACTAGTCATAATTTTATTGGTGTAGGGAATTCCCAGATGAGAGAACTTCCTCTACTAATAGACGTCAGCATCTAATTTGAAATTCACAGTCCTAGAGATTCCTCACTCCTTTGCAGAAGTGGGAAGCCCAAGAGTATATTCCATAACATATTTTCTGATTTTTTGTTACATTAATCAGTTCTACTGATTTTTTTTTCTTCACAGTTTCCTTTCTTTGATTTTTAATTTTTTTTTTTGTTTTACGGGATTGCTCTGTGGGAGGGAGTGCAATACTGGAAAAAATGCAGGTGATGTAAAAATATATAAAATTATTTTAAATAAGAAAAGTGAGCTTTAAGGCTTTGGAAAATAAAGAAACTAATGAAGTATTTCATATATGTGTACATGTACGTAAGCACACACATACATATATATGACATACAAAACGATTTATTAATGAAGTGTTTATATATATATATATATATATATATATATATATATATAAACATATATGTATGTAAACATATTTGCTGTTCAGTTGTTTCAGTTGTGTCCAACTCTTTGTGACTCTATTTGGGGTTTTGCTCACAAAGATACTGGACTGGCTCAACATTTCCTTCTCTAGATCCTTTTACAGGTAAGGAAACTGAGGCAAACAGTGACTTCCCCAAGGTCACACAGAAAATAAGTGTCTGAAACTGATTTGAACTCAGGTCTTCCTGACACCAGTCCTGGTGCCCTATCCATCGTGCCACCTAGCTGTCCTATACAAACACATATACATATATAAAACACTTCATTTCTTTTTTTAAAAAAGAATATTTTATTTTCCCCCAATTACTTGTTAAAACAATTAGTATTTGTTTTCTTTTTTTTATTTTGAGTTCCAATTTCTATCCCTCCTTCCTTCCTTTCCCTCCTCCCTCCATGAGATGGTAAACATTCATTTCTATATGTATACACACATATGTGTATGAATGTATGTTTTATTTTAGAGAGTTCTCTAAATTGAAAATGGGCTTAAAATGTTAGGTGACTTTTCTAAGGTTACAAAACAAATGTGTTAGAGTCAGGACTTGAATTCATGTCTTTCTGATTCTGAGGCCATTCAATATTTCCTCTATCATTGTACAGTAGACATGTAATTGCTATTTGTTGAATTAAAGAGTGACAGATCTAAGACTAGAAATTGGTTTTCATTTTACAAGAATTGATATAGCACTTAGTATATGCCAGGTACTATGCTAAGTTCTGTGGATGTAATGACAAAATGAAGCAGTCTCTGCCCTCAAGGGGCTTGCATTTTAACAGGAGGATTCTCTTGTTTTGCAGAACATTTCCTTTCTACTACACCCTGGAGCTTCTCATATATGAAGTGTATGTGTATTCCAGAGCAGCAGCATGTAGCAGTGGGCGGTGCTGGTATTCTAATATGGAAGACATGTTCAAATCCTGTGTCTGACACATGCTGGACCTGTGATTCAGGATAAGTTCCTTAACTCTCAGTTCTCTCCCCCTCCTCCACTCCAAACTCAACCCCTTTCCCTACCAAACTTTTTAAGACTTTAAGACTCAATATGTTTTCAGTCATGAGTCAGTAAGAAATATTTGTTTGTATATTTTCCAGCAAAAAACTAATGAAATCACAGGTTCATACCAAAAGAAAGTACTTTATTACATGAATATTCTTAAGTCAGTCTAGCCCTATACTTTTCTTTTTCTCTTATTTCATAGTGCTCCTCTTAAACGCCTTCATCTTTCTTCCCTGACTATGTTAGCAAATATTTAGCTCAATATCCCCTAGAAACACAAGGATGAACAAATATTAGAAGAATTAATAAAAATCTTGCCTGAAGAAAATCACTAGTTGTCAGCAGAAATGTCTCATCTTTGGACTTGATATAAAGGAACAGAATTTTCATAGAAGGGATTGTTTGGCGCTCTGCAATCTGCTGAAGGTAAAATGTTACAGCCTGACATTTCCAAAAAATATATACTCAAGCATGGTGTCTTCCTTCCTTCCCCTTGGGAATCTTTGACTTGAACCTGCAATAAAGATGTCATTGGAAATCTGATCCTTCCAGTTAGAACTGCGCTACTACAGCAAGCTTCTGTAGATACCTAAAAGTGGTACCAGCTGTATCTCTATGGTATGAATTCCTTAATCTTCTGTCAATAGAAATTAATGGTTACAGAACAACCCTGGGAGTACATTCTGTGGTACAACATCCTCAGTGTGGAAGCTTATTAAAGCAGTACGTAGATGGAACGTGTCCTACTTTGGATGATTAAATTCGCTGACCTTAGTCACTTTGTCAGGGCTTCTCTGTTCCAATTTAATTCTCATTTTTATCCTGAAGGAAAGAGATGTTAAGTATTCTACTGCATGGGCTGAATGTTTCTTTGGTGCCATTTTATGGTATTTGTCATCCTCCCTGACATTATCAAATGGATTGACATTTTCAATATTTGCAGTGCTCAGCGGGCACTAATTCCGCAAAGGTGAGCTGCAAACTCCCTAAATTGTGGCACAGCAAGTGATGTGTGTCTGTTTAATCACAGTTGCAGAAACAAGATCTAATGGCACTGAGCTGTTAAACTCCTAAAATTGCTGGCACAGCAGATATACCTGAAGGATCTCCTCTGAGGAGAAGTTAAGTAATAAAGAAGTAGCTTGGGCCATTGACAGACCTGAACCCATTAACCTGACTGAATCCATTAATCTGCCTGAGAAGTGTGTGGTCTCCCTGAGGTAGACAGTTTATCCATACCATTAACAGATTACTGTACCCCTTGGTTCATTGTCTAATTGTATGGTGAGACTCACTTGACTTCTCTTTACCCAAAGCCTCCTTTTATACTGTATGTTCAAGTTTTATTATTTTTTTTTATGATTGTTGAGAAACTCTGTTTTTCTGAAGAAGAAGGAAGTGATATTTCTTTGATACCACTTACGGGTATGGTAACATGAAAGAACGCCAGAATTGGAATAAAAAAAAAAAAGAAAAAAAGAGAACTGAGACTGTGATTTTTGAAGCTACCAAGAATTGGAAATGCCCATTGACTGAGGAATGGCTAAGTTTTAATGCATGAATGTAATGCAATATTACTGTAATGTTAGAAATGATGATTATGAACAACACAGAAACACATGAAAAGACATATGAAATAACGTTAAGTGAAATTAGTAGAATCAACAAAATTATATAAACAATTACTACAATAATGTAAATGAAAAGAATAATAACCACCACAGTGAAAAAGGTAAATAAATAACAAATGCTGTATAATTATCATAGACATGCCTGGCCTCAAAGAAATGATTTAAGAATGTACCTACTTGTTTTTGTTTGTAGTGGTGATATACTTTAGATATGGAACACTATATATTCTATCAGATTCTATTAAATTACCTTTTTCTTTCTATTTTTTTCAGAGCATGGATCTCTTTGAAGGATACACACACATATATGGAGATACGTTACACATATTATACATATATATCACATATATTGCATATGTATATATATATATATATATTACATGCATACACACACATATATTTATGATATGAAGCCAAAAGACATCAATAAAATATAAAAAAAGAAAAAGGAAAGAAGACAGAAAAATAACCAAGCTCAAACCCTTAGTATTCATGGGGCTACAATCCAGTCATTTAATCTTTTTAAGCCATAGTTTATCTATAAGATGATAATTAAATTCAACTTGATAAACATTTATTGAGCATGCATTATGTGCTAATTCTTAAAATATGATGCTAGGTTCCAAGCATATGAAGGTAGGTACAATATAGCTCCGGCTTTCAATGATCTTACAATCTAATTGGAAGGACCAGTACACAATTAATCATTTTACAAAGAAAAATGAAATAGGGTCAAAGAAGATTTTCACAAAGTAATGTGGATGAGAAAATTGAGGAGGGGATATTTTGATATGGGGTTGAAGGTGGGTGGTAGAATTAAGGAAGTGGTAAATGAGTTAGGTCTTGAAAGTAGGAAGATGAGGTGTTTTTCTATTCCAGGCATGAGGGAAATTATGAACACCAACAAAGAGATAAAAAAGGGCAAAGTAAGAATAGAGGAGGTGGAGTGGGGTTAGTGTTTGGGAAGAATGATTGAAAGAAGTTCAATTGGAATGTAAAATACCTGAGGGAGAATAGTGTGATGTAAGGGGGCACAGGTAGGTTAGAACCAACATGGGGAAAACATTAACAAGGTCAGGAATTTATAGTTACAACTTGGGACA
This sequence comes from Phascolarctos cinereus, assembly GCF_003287225.1. NCBI lineage: Eukaryota > Metazoa > Chordata > Mammalia > Diprotodontia > Phascolarctidae > Phascolarctos > Phascolarctos cinereus. The sequence continues at coordinate 144,633,799 of NW_027555958.1, read as the reverse complement.
TATTGTGAAAATCACTGAAAAATTTTAAGTGAAAGGATCATAATGCTGTGTTAAGTCAATTAGTCAGACAGTGATGAGGAAGATACATTGATGAGATGATTAACTGGAGGAAAAGAAAAAGAGCACACAGTCATAATCATCTGTTGGAAAAATAATGAGAGTTGAAATTATGGTGGTTGCTATGGGAATGGAAAGGAAGATCCAGACACATGTTTTGGAAGTAGAAACCAAAGGATCTGGCCAACTGCTTTGATATGTAGGAGGAGACAGAAAAGACTTATAGATAATTACAAGGTTGTTGGATAGTGGTACTTCCGACAGGAAAAGAGAAATTAAAGACAAGAATTTAAGGAACAGGAAAGGTGATCACTTCAGTTTTATTAAAATTGAGACTGAGATTAAAACCCCTACCAGAAGTTGGAAATACATGAATCTCTGGTGATAGGTTTGAATAAAGATGGAGAACTGAGAGTCATTTGCATCAAGATAATGCTTAAAGACTTCATAGCAAATGAATTCACAAAGGGAAAGGATTAATATGTTCAAGAAGAGGCCCTAATTCAGAACTTTGAGTCAAATCTATCATGAATGAATGGGAAAAGGATAAGAAGCCATGAGAATACAGTGTGACTTTTTATTTCTGGGTAATGTATTCATTTTACATTTATCTTGATATATGGCATAAGGCGGAGGTGACTGAACACTAGCTACATTACATCACAACATTTCTGAGTATTGCTGAAACCATATTAAAATGTAATTGGGAAATATTTAACAAAATAAATGAAAATACAGTAGAACATAGAGAATGCCAATTTATAGTTTCCTAAGTCAATCTGAAGTCTGCAGGGATCCTTATGTATGCTTTAATGACCCTCATTTCTATTTGACACCACAAAATTTTCTAGACTTCTATTAAGTTATACAGAAGGTTGTGTGTTTGTTTTGGAGGGAGGGGGTCAAATAGTGAGTCTTTTTCCCAACAGTCTTTGAGTTTGCTGCATATTAGGCTATTACACTTATTTACTTCTATATATTGTGTACCTTATATGTCATGCTAAATGACCCCTCTTTTTAAAACAATATCATTTTAATGATCTCTACTTTATAACACAATTTGAAATCTAATATTGATAGATTCACCTTTCCCTCATTTTTTTCATTATTACCCCTTTATATTTGTGACCCATATGCATTTTGTTATTAATTTTTCTAGCTTTATAAAATGTTTCTTTTGTAGTTTAATTTGTACCACACTGAATGGCTAAGTTAATTGAGTTTTTTTATATTGGTTTGGACTGCCCGTGAGCAATCAGTGTTCCTTCGGTTATTTAGGCATCTATTTCTTCAATGAGGGTTTTATAATTGGATTCATATAGTCCCTAGTTGGTTCTTCATAGATACAATGCCAAATATTTTGTAGATCTTGTAGTTATTTTGAACAGAATATCACTTCCTAGCTCTTCCTGCTTGTTTCCATTGACAAATATAGGAATAAGTGCTAACGTTATATGTAGATTTATTTTATAACCTGTAACTTTCCTGAAGCTATGAATTATTCTAATAAATTTTAGTTAATTCTCTAGAATTCATTAGTATACCTATTATATCATCTGCCCAAAGTAATAATTTCATTCCCTCTCTGCTTATGCTTAATCACTAAATTTATTTTTACTTGCTTTTTGCTATAAAATTCTCTTAGAATGATGTTAAATTGTAAGTATTGATGAATGGCTTCCTTGTTTTACCCCTTTTCTTGCTGGAAAGGATTTTAACATTTCTTGATTAAATACAATGGATGCTCTTGATTTTGTATAGATATGAATTACTATGCCATTTATTCCTAAGATTTCTAAAATTTAATAAAATAAATGTTAAATTTTGTCAAAAACTTTCTTAGTATCTATTGATATAATTGTATGACTTTATGATTTATTTTGTTAACATGATTTATTATATCTATAGTCTTCCTTTGGTTGAATTAAATCTGCATTGCTAGTATAAAATCACTTTGATCATGATATCTTTTTAATGTGTTACGTAAATGACTTGTTAATATTTTACTTAAATTTCTGCATCAATATTCATTAGGGATATTGATCTGTATTTTTCTTTCCCCACCTTGTCTCTCTTTAATTGGCTCCTGTTCACTCATTTCAGTCATGTTTGACTCTTCATGATTCCATTTAGGATTTTCTTGACAAAGATGCTGATTCGCCATTTCCTTCTCCAGCTCATTTTACAGATGAGGAAACTGAGGCTAACAGGGTTAAGTGACTTGCCAGTGTCACATAGCTAAAAACTATCTGAGACCAGATTTGAACTCATGAAGACAATTTTTTCCCAAGTGACATCTTTTTGTTTATTTTTGGACATAATTTGCCTAGGTTGGAAAGTAATACAAAGTCTCCCAACTACATCCCCCCTTCCCCCACCATTTGCACCCAAGATATTGCTAGTGAATATGCATTAGAATTCTAACAAATAATGAAGAGTGGTCAGCCATGGAAGGAAGGAAGGAAGGAAGGAAGGAAGGAAGGAAGGAAGGAAGGAAGGAAGGAAGGAAGGAAGAAAGGAAGGAGGAAGGAAAGAAGGAAGGAAGAAAGGAAGAGAGGAAGGGAAAGGAGGAATATTCATGGTAGTCTATATCTATCAAACACATTCTATAGAAGGCCTTTTGCTGGCTTAAGCATTTTCAATATTCATTAATTCATTATTTTAACAGATGTAGAATTAATTAAAATGTAGATTTTTCTGAAAAATTGAGGAGGGGTAATGAGTAGGCTTGTTGTTTTCATCCCATACTTTTATTTTTCATTTTGCCAGGCTGATTAGTGTTCTGAAGTCTTCTTCATTCTGAACCTACACATAGCTGTTTATTTGTTTTTTCTCATTTTCTGTGAGACATCTCTTCCTCTTTTTCTTTGAGGCACACCCCCATGCTGCCAGTAACCAAAGCATTCAGACCGTCATTTTAAGAAAAATAACTGAAATTGGCTGTAGACTCTAGAAGTCTCATTAAGTTGAATATTTCACTCCATATGCTTTTGAGGAATTAGACCCAAACCTTTCTGATTGCTCTGGTGTCCTGCTAGTAGAAGGGATCCTTTCTCTGGGGCACACAAAGTACTATCAATCCCAGGAAGACTTTCTGTGGCTGCATAATAAAAGCAGAGACAGTGATGGGCCTCAATAGCTAGAAAGCTTTTGAGAATTATTTCTCTGCCCCTTCAGTCAGAGGACACTGGTCCCTCCACTCAACTGCCTTATAGCAGCTGCTTTATGAATTAATAAACTTCACTATGAATATGCACCCGAGTCCCCACATTAATAATTCAACTAGACCTCAATCCTGCAGCTTCATATGCAGACCAGGAAATCAAAGTTAGGCCTGTCTTAGCTCTTATTTGGTAAGCCAGTGTAAAAGAAGGAAAGTAATAATGTTGTTGTTTTTCTTCCAACAAGGAGAATGAAACTGGATTCTGAGAAAGTAAGGATGAGAGTTAGATTTCAAAACACAAAGTAAAATATAATAACACTGACAAGAGTCACTTAAAACTCCCAAACTGCTCTTTGGGGACAGGACCTGAGGCTTTAGTGATGTTAAGAATCTACTCACATCCTCTGCTAATTCAGAAACAGAACTGTCAAATACCTGTAAAGGCTATCACTTTGCCCAGCTAAGAATATAACTGAAATTTAAATTAATAGAACCAGAGATGTGTAGAAAGTAAAAAAAAAAAGGAATGTACTATATAAACCTTGCATATAGTCCAAGCATCCAGGAGTTGAAGTGAAGAGGCTTCTC